>NC_056739.1:139114066-139214428 GCF_019279795.1 Protopterus annectens
TAAAATATAATAAAACTAAATATTTTTAAAAGTTTAACACAAATCATTTTCACTTATATATATAACTAGGTTACTAAAATTGATGTAACCATTTATAAACATTAATTAGACTAAAAAATATATGTATAAATGAAATAAAATAGAATAAAACTAATATTACAATTCAGTATATACTAAAAAGTAACCATCCACTTGCTCAATTTAGTGATAGATTCCATGAGAATCATCTTGACTAGTAACTTTCTAAGTTTTGAAGGAGAGACCTACCAGCAGACAAAAGGAGTGGCAATGGGGGCAAGATGTGCCCCCGTCTTTGCAAATCTAGTTCTGCTAGCCTGGGAAAGAAGATACATTTTAACATCTGCATTTAATTCACACATTATGTTGTACAGTAGGTTCCTGGATGACATCCTGATCCTATGGAAAGGAAGTGAGGATGATATAAATAAATTTATGGCTTATTTAAATCAGGCCACGGAGTTTTTTAAATTTACACATAACTGGAATGTAACATCGATTAACTTCCTAGACATTAATATCTTTAAACAGGAAGGAAAATTAGTAAGTAACATTTACAGGAAACCCAGTTTTTCTAATTCTATGCTACATTTCTCAAGTTGCCACCCGCACTCATCAAAGAAAGGGACTCATTAAGGCAAATGGTGAGACTCTCTAGACTGGTGAGTTCTGATACAATTTTCAAGAAGGAGATGTATGTTCTCATCGGATTATTCCTTGAAAGAGGATACCCCATGAAATTATTGTTGAGAACGAAGAAAGAAATATATAGGAAAAGGACAATTTACACACCCATACTTAATTGTGGGGGAACAGTGACAATCAATCAAACTATGAAGACGGGTTATATAGAAAAGGAAAGAGAGACTCACCTTTGTGTTACACTATAATGAAATGGCTAAAGACTTCTGTGAGAGTGTAAGGTTGAATTGGAACTATTGTTTCACTGAACAAATGAGGCAAATTTTGGGGGACAACCCCAAAATTGTTTTTTGTAGGGGGAAGAACATCAAGAACATACTGGAAAGGGAAAACAAAGGTTATATTAAATCTAGGATGACCAAATGTGGGAATTGTACTGCGTGTAGATTTATAGCAGAAGGTGGTTACACATGGGTTACCCACATCCTTGGCATGTCCTGGCCTCTGCAATTGCAACACCAAGTGTTATGATATTTGGCATCTTGTGTATCATGCGAGGCCTACTACATTGGCATGACAACACGTAAACTACGTGAAAGAATAGGTGAGCATGTTAGAAGTATCAAGAACAAAGATGAGCACAATGCTCTTTATTTACATAGCAGGTTTTGTAATAACTTTAAAAAATTTTTGTTTTTTATTATAGATAGGGTTATGCCATCATCAACAGGAGATATGAATAATAGGGTGGCGGTATTGGAAACAGAGTGGCAAATAAGACTCAATGCCACCAAATATCCTGGTCTGAACGACCATATTTCTTTAAAACCCCACCTAAAATGGAAGGCTGCTATAATATAATATAACATAATAGAACCGAAAGGTTTCAATGTATTTAACAGGGACGTTAGGAAAAAAGAAAAAAGCAAGTGGATGGTTACTTTTTAGTATATACTGAATTGTAATATTAGTTTTATTCTATTTTATTTCATTTATACATATATTTTTTAGTCTAATTAATGTTTATAAATGGTTACATCAATTTTAGTAACAACCTAGTTATATATATAAGTGAAAATGATTTGTGTGAAGTTATCTGCTTAATATAATATTCTATCAGAATTTATATGTAATCTTTATATATATATTCATTATACATATATTATACCAACTGTATATATAATATGGATAGATAAGTTTGATCAAGAGGTTATTTAACCTTAAAAAATGATGAACTAGGACATAACTGCTTAATCAAGTGATTAATTGGATGATTGGGTATGTATTTTTTGTATTTAATATGGAAGGAAGTGTGTTAGAACAGACTCTGAGGATACCAGTTTACTGGTGAAAGCGCTTAGTCTGTATCTTGTGGCAATAAAGGATTTCGCTTCGTATTTGCTGTAACTGTTTTCTTCCATTGCTGTGGTGGATATTTGTCTGTTTGGTTCATTCTAAGAGACAAGCTACACAGGGCCCTTCTCCAGGCCCCATGCCTAAAAAAGAGATGATTAAAATGGCTGAGGATTTAATTACTCTTATCAGGGGCTCTCAAACCCCCCCCCCCCCTCCCGGACAAAAGGCCCAGAGTGGAGGAAGAATCCCTCTCTGACCAGGCCTCCATTATATCAGAGCACTCAACAGGAACATTCTTACTCCCCTTTTGAAGATTCTGATGCAGAGGAAGTCCATGCCCTCTGTCTCCCCCCCCCCCCCCCCCCCCAGAGGATTACTCATTTGGGGAAACCTTGCATACCTTAAGGGAACACTTCCACCGGGAAGGCGAAGAGTACTCATATTCCAAGAAAAGGCTTAGGGATTTTCTCTTGCTACCTCAGCACAGGCCTCTGGCTATACCTCCTGTCTTAGACATACTAGATGATGTGTACTCGGAGGCCTGCCTTAACCCGGATTCTTTACCTTCAGCCCCAGTCGAGCCTGACAGGTACTACCGGGTTCCTGACTCACCAATTTTTATACAAAAGCCATGCGGCTGACCTAGAAGCCATCTCACAGGGCCCCAAGGGAATTAAGGCCTCCACTGCTAAAAATCCATTACCTTCCAAGAGAGATTCCAGATACTTAGAAAGGTGGGGAAAAAAGGTATATACTTCGGCCACCTTAACCATGAGGGCATTCAACTGCCAGTTCCATATGCTAAAGTACCAACAGTTTCTGTGATCACAATTGAGAAGTAAAATGTCACAACCTGAACAACCAGACTTGAAGGAGTTGCAGGATTTGATGCATAGTGCAGAAGTGGGTAAACATACCTTGCAATGTGGTTTTGATGCTCTAGCAGCCTTATGTAAAGCTGCTGTTACAGGATCAGTGACGTAGACATGCCTGGCTCAAGGAACAAACCTTACCAGATCATGTCAAAGCTAAATTACTAGATGCCCCTCTTCAAAAGGATGTATTTGGTGTTAAAGCTGAGGCGGTATTAAAGAAAATGGAGGAAAAGGCTAAATCAATGCAAACAGTGAAAGATTTTCTACAGGTACAACCTCCACGTTTCAGTAGAAATTGGCCTTCCAAAAATTGGTCCTTTCCAGCAACGGACAGACCCCAAAGAGGTAGATACAGGCACCGGAGGGGCAGAAGGCAATCTCAAGGATCGTTTAGAGGCAGACAATGGCAAGCTCCTACACAGAGGTGGTGAGGATAGTTCGCATCCATTCAGAAAGCAAGCCCAATGACGTTCCCCTTTGCATGCCAAGCAAGGCTCAAATGGCAGCACCCTTAGGCGGAAAACTGGCATTATTTTCAAAAAATTGGCATATTGTCACAAAAGACAAATGGATCCTGGACATTATAAACAGAGGCTACAGATTCCATTTTCGCACCCTTCCAAAAATGAGAGGCATGCCAAACCTGCCACACAATCAAAGGGCAGAGGCACAAAGACAAATTTCAGATCTCATGGACATGAAAGCTATTCAAGAGGTACCTACTACCTAACAAGGTCAAGGTTTTTATTCCAGACTATTCCTGGTACCAAGGAAGGGAAAAGATTGGAGACCTATTTTGGACCTATCCATCCTAAACACATTTTTACTCGTACCAAAATTCAAGATGCTCACTTTACAGCAGCTTCTTCCCATGCTGGGCAAGGAGTCTTCGCTGGTAACATTGGACCTCAAGGAGGCATGCCTGCATGTCCCAATCAGACAAAATTGCAGAAGATACCTCAGATTTCTTGCAGGTTCAACCCATTATCAATTCTCTGCATTGCCCTTTGGCTTATCTACTGCACCCAGAGTATTCACGAAATGCCTGGCATCAGTAATTGCCTACTGCAGAGTTCAAGGGATACAAATATACCCATATTTGAACGACTGCCTGATCCAAGCGGACAGCAAGCACCTACTTCTGAAACATCTGGCTTATGTAATAATGTTGAATTCTCTGGGATACACAGTCAACAAAACGAAATCAAGGCGAATACCCTCTCAGAAAATAATTTTCCTGGGTGCCAACTTGGACACGCACCCAGATGGCTTACCTCATGCCAGAGAAGCAGGGGCAACTAACAATACTTCAGAACACTAGCAAATTTCACCAGGCTGACCAAGGAAAATCCTACAGGCTCTGGGATTTATGGCATCTTGCATCCTACTAATCCCATGTGCAAAGCTGCATATGAGGAAACTTCAGTGGTACCTGAAAAAACCTATGGTCTCAACACAGCCACAGTTTGGAAACAATAATACCACTAATTCCATGTCTTCAAAAGGAATTTCTGTGGTGGGCTCAAGCATGCCAAACAAACACAGGTCTCCTATTCTGCAAGCCTCAAGCAAATCAAGTCATCACAACAGAAGCCTCTGACTACTTGGGGCGATATGACAGATCGGTGCATTCAGGGCAAATGGTCCCAAAAAGAAAAGCACCTTCACATCAATCAAAAGGAAATGCTAGCAGTAATAAATGCTATTATAGCTTTCAAAGACCTTCTGCATCCAGGTATAAGGACAGACAACACCACAGTAATGTGGTACATAAACAGGGAGGAACCCATTCATACCCCCTATGCAGGCTGGCCATGTCACTTTGGAACATGGCTCTGGAATTACAAATCGAACTTCAAGCACAGTACTTGCCAGGCAAGGTAAACACGCTGGCTGACAACCTAAGCAGAAATATGACAGATCCACATGAATGGAAGTTGCATCCTCAAATTTTTACAGAGATAATTCAAGCATGGGGAAGGCCAGACATAGATCTTTGTCTCCCACAAAAATCACCAATTGACAAAATTCTGCTGAAGGACTTTTCATCCAAAGGCCTGGAGAGTGGACGCTCTTTCAGTTGGACAACAATGACAGTTTATGCCTTCCCACCTCCTTCTCCTCTGCTGCCCAAAGTTCTATTAAAAACCAGAGCAGACAGACCAAAGATGATTCTCATTGCTCCAGACTGGCCAAGACAGCACTGGCACCCACTCCTGAGGAGCCTGACGCATTCCCCACCATGGACCCTTCCTCTAATGCCTCTTCTTCATACTCGGCACAGCTTCAAAACTCTTCAGTCAGCTGAAAACTCAATCTGGCCGCATGGAAGATTCCTTAACATCACAACAGACCCTACTCTCCAAGGAGGTGCATGATGTCATTTTGGAGGCCAGAAGGCCGTCTACTAGAAAAGCTTACTCCGCAAAATGGAAACTGTTTTGTGCCTGGAATGAGAAAAAGGGCCAGAATCCTGGAAAACTGAATTTACCTCAAATATTACAGTATCTAGCTGAGCTGCTAAGCAGTGGGCTTTCATTCTCCTCCATCAAAATCTATGCCTCAGCCATTTCTGCAGAATACAACACTGATCCACCTTTATTCTCACCCCCTCTTAAGACAGTTCCTCAGAGGGGCTAAGAATATAAACCCCCCAAGGAAACAACCAATACCTGCTTGGGACCTCAATTTCATTCTAGAAAAGCTGATCTTGCCTCCTTTTGAGCCAGCTGCCTCAACAGATTTGCAATATTTGTCCTGGAAAACAGCTTTCCTTCTGGCTATTACCTCTGCTCGTAGGGTATCGGAATTATAAGCCCTCATGGCTGTGCAGCCTTTTATCTTCCATCAGGACAGAGTTTCTTTACGAACCAACCCATCCTTTATACCAAAAGTGGTATCCAGGGTAGCTTTGAATCAGGCTATACACTTACCTACCTTTTATCCTAATCCTCAAAACAAAGGGGAGAGATTACTACATTCCTTGGACATCCACAGACAACTGCGTTATTTGGACAGAACAAAGCCTTTCAGAAAATCAGAACAGCTCTTTGTGTCCTATGCTATAGGAGCTCAAAGGAAGCCAATTTCCAGACAGACTATCTCAAAATGGATAGCCCACTGCATACGTTTTTGTTGCTCTTTTCATGGCAAAGCTGTACCTGCAGGCATCAGATCTCACTCCACAAGGGCCGCAGCTACCTCTGCAGCTTTTACCTCTGCAGCTTTCCTCAGAGGAGTTCCTACTAAAGATGTTTTGGAAGCAGCCACTTGGAGTTCTGTGCATACCTTCTCCAAGCACTACCACCTACCATTATACTCCAAAACTAGAGCAGGCTTTGCCATTGCAGTCTTGCAGGGCATCCTCGCTCCTCCTAGTTCCACCTAGTGCCTACCATCCCTTTCTTAGCTTTGGGATTCTACCCATCTGTTATGACTGCAGCTGTATGCACGATGAACGTAGTAGTTTTGTACCTACCATAAATGTAGATGTTAGAGTGCTAATACAGCTGCAGTCCAAGTTTCCCTCCCTCCTTCCCCTCTTGGGACAGGCCTATTGGCCAACACCTCCTCATACAACCTGATTGGGGTATTCATTTATGGTGTATTTGCTTGCAACTACTGTATTTTGATTATATGGCATTGCTTTATTACACATTTATGTATTGCCTTCCTTCTGGGGGCACCTGACATCTGGGGCAAGAAAAACTGAAGAAAATGGTGTCTGCTGGTTCTTTTATACCCCTGTCGCACTGACGTCAGGGAAGAAGCGACGACAACCGACGCTGGACCTAGACTTTGGAATTCGGCCGACCGAGGACCCGCCTGACGGCAGGAGAACCCCATCTGATGTCCTTCATGGATGCATCTGCAGTCATAACAACTGGGTTGTCCTGTCGTCAGGCAGCCCTTCTGATTCCAAAGTCCGGGTCCGGCTTCGGCTGATGTCGCACTTCACCCGACGTCATCTCTGCTGGTCTTCGGGTATAAAGGCATCAGCCGATGCCATTTTCTCCAGTCTTTCTTGCCGCGTGGCACCCGAAGCAGAAGCTGTTCGCAAGTGCCGGTCGGTCAGATCCAGAGATTACTACTACCGAATACTCCTTCGAAGACTTCTAAAAGCCAAGTACCCTGTTGGGGACTCTTTCTTGCCTCAGCCGATGTCAGAAAAAGTCAATAACTGTTTAACTTGTGGGAAACAAATACCTCATAAAGATTTCCACTCTTACTGTTTGCCTTGTTTAGGCCCAGACCACGACGTAGCAGCCTGTTCGGCCTGTGCTTCTTTCAACCGACAACGCTTAGACGCCGGGTCGGAGTTTGCTGAACAGTTTTTCGCTCTGAATTTGTGTACATAATGCCGCCGGATCCTCCGACTACCCAAATTATTAAAAACGCAAAGAAAAGACACACTCGGTCCGCGGTTTCGCCGAAACCATGGTTAAGCAAACCGAGTGTCTCGGTTTCGCCAAACCGAGAAAACTGATCAGAGTACAGCCAATCAATGACTACTACTGAGGTTCCGTTACCTTACTTGAATCGGCCTCAGAAATTTTACCTACTACAGTGGTTACTAGTGACTTATCAGACACCATCCCTTTGGATGTCTCTACCCCAGCACGTGGTGCTGCTAGGCCTCCTGCAGCCATGTCTATTAAGGCCTTCGCCAGGGCTAAAGCAGCCAAATCTACTAAGTCAGGGCCTGTTAAACCCCCCTCAACCAGGCCCACTTCTAGTTCACAAATGCTTACTCTGGCAGAAGATTTAATATCCTTAATTAGGGGATCTCAACCTCACCCAGACAGGGCCTCTCAGCCCCCAGAAAAGAGACCTAGAGCAGAGCCCCTCGAGCCTGTGTCCTCTGATTCTGCGGAAGACTCAGATATTACAGACCAGCCAGAGGCTCCTTTCTCCAATTTTGAGGACTCAGATGCTGAAGAATCCATTCCAGCTGCTTCTCCACCAGAAGAATTCTCCTTTGGGGAAACCTTACATGCCATGAGAGAACATTTCCAATGGCAGGAACAGGATTTTTCAGACTCCAGAAAAAGACTTAGGACTTTTCTGCACCTACCACAACACAGGCCCTTAGCTATACCTCCTGTCCTCTCTGTTGTGGACGATGCATTTAATGATGTTTGCACTGCACCAGATTCTTTACCTCCAGCTCCTGCCAAACCAGATAGATTTTACAGGGTGCCAGACACTCATCACCTATACAAGGCCCCTCTTGCAGACCCTGAAACTATATCCCAGGGCCCTAAGGCAGTTGCCTCAACCACAGCAAAAAACCCTATTCCTTCTGAAAGGGAAGCCAGGTCTTTAGACAGATGGGGCAAAAAGGTTTACACCTCTGCTACTCTCTCAGCTAGAGCTTTAAACTGTCAGTTTCACATGATACAATACCAAGAGTTCATGCTTGATCAGTTAACTAAAAAGCTATCCTCTGATGACTCTATAGATAAGAAAAATCTATTAGAAATGGTAAATAACATACAACAGGTTAGTAACCATTCCTTAAAATGTGGCTATGATGCACTGGAGGCTTCATTTAGATCAGCCATGACTGGCACAGTGTTAAGAAGACATGCATGGCTGAAGGAACAAGTTTTACCGGATCATGTTAAAGCTAAGTTATTAGATGCTCCTATGGATAAGACCAGTTTGTTTGGTACACCTGCCCAGCAGGTAATGAAGAAAATGGAAGAAAAGGCAAAATCTGTACAAACTGTTAAAGATTTCTTGCAGGTTCAGCCCCCAAGGTTTAGCAGGAGCTGGCCTGCCAAAAATTGGTCCTTTCCTGACTCCACAAGATCCCAAAGGGGCAGGAATAGACGCTCCAGAGGCAGAAATCAATCCAGAGGGGGTGCCTACAGAGGACGACAGTGGCAAGGTAATACCAGAGCCACAGGCACAGCCACTACCACTACAACAGGGCAATCACAGTGACTTGATTCTAACTCCGCCTACCAGGGAACAAATAGCAGCACCCTTAGGCGGAAAATTAACCTTATTTTCAAAGAACTGGCACTATATCACAAAAGACAAGTGGATTTTGCAAACCATAGACCAAGGTTACCGCTTCCACTTCCACACTATACCAGTCAAAAGAGGAATGCCAAACCTACCTCCAAATCAAAAAACAGAAGCTCTACAGCAGATAATGCAATTAACAAAGATGAGAGCTGTGGAAAGAGTACCAATAACAGAACAAGGCAAAGGATTCTACTCCAGACTATTCCTAGTTCCAAGAAAGGGAAAAAGTTGGAGACCTATTCTCGATCTGTCCACCTTAAACACATACATCATTGTCCCAAAATTCAAGATGCTGACCCTACAGCAACTTCTTCCCATGCTGGGCAAGGAGTGTTGGCTGGTAACTCTAGATCTCAAGGAGGCATACCTGCACGCCCCATTCGACCAATTTGCAGAAGATACCTCAGATTTCTTGCAGGATCAGAGCACTATCAATTCTCAGCATTGCCCTTTGGCTTATCTACTGCGCCCAGAGTATTCACAAAATGCCTGGCATCAGTAATCGCCACTGCAGACTACAGGGAATCCAAATTTATCCATACCTGGACGACTGCCTGCTACAAGGGACAACAAAAGCAAGCTGACAACAGATTTACAAAGGGTCATTTACTTGCTACAAGCACTGGGATACACAGTCAATTTGCAAAAATCAAGGCTGATTCCATCCCAAACAAGGACATTCTTGGGCTGAATTGGACACAGTAAAACAAATGGCATTCCTAACTGCAGAAAAACAAAAGATCTCCTCTTTACTTCTTGGCACTAACAAACCACAGCAAGCTAACAGCAAGAAAAGTTCTGCAGGCCTTGGGCTTCATGGCATCATGCATAATCTTGGTTCCACATGCCAGACTGCATATGAGAAAACTACAGTGGTACCTAAAGAATTTATGGTCCCAACACAGGCACAGCCTAGAAACAGAAATTCCACTAATTCCATGCCTAAAACAGGAGTTCCTATGGTGGGCTCAAGCATGCCAGTCAAACCCAGGCTTACCCTTTCACAAATATCAAGCAAGCCAAACCATCACAACAGACGCCTCAGACCTAGGATGGGGGGCTCACATGCTGGACAAATGCATGCAAGGATTGTGGACGAGGACCAACTTCACCTGCACATCAACCTAAAAGAAATGCTGGCAGTAAAACTGGCAATCCAAAAATTCAGACCATTCCTCAAAGAAGGCCATTTGATGATAAGGACAGACAACACCACAGTCATGTGGTACATCAACAAACAGGGAGGCACTCATTCATACCCCTATGCAGAATGACTTTGGACCTTTGGAACCTGGCACTCAGCTACAACATCCAGTTACAGGCAATGTTTGTACCGGAAAGGAGAACACTCTAGCAGACATGTTAAGCAGAACCACCTCGGATGCTCACGAATGGATGCTACACCCGAACATCTTCAAGACCATCGCAAAGAAATGGGGAATGCCACAGATAGATCTATTCGCTTCCCCTCAACCACCAGCTCAAAAATTCTGCACAAGGACATTCCATCCACTTGCATCGAAAGTGGATTCCTCCTTCAGCTGGAAAGGCCTGACAGCATATGCATTCCCACCTCTTCCCTTGATACACAAGGTATTACTAAAAAACAAGGAGGAACGCCCAAGGATAATCCTGATAGCACCAAACTGGCCAAGACAACACTGGTACCCATTGCTGAGGAGCATGTCTCGGGACAAAATGTGGTCAATACCCTGATGCCTTTGATGTTAACTCAGAACAACTACAGCATCATGCATCCAAACCTAAAACGTTGCAGCTGACTGCATGGCACATCACATAGCAGCAACTATTCCAGATCTCTCCCAAAGGGTTAAAGACATTATCCTTGAAGCCCGCAGACCTTCAACAAGAAGGAACTATGCAGGAAAATGGAAAAGGTTTGTCATTTGGAGTGCTGAAAGAGGGAAGGATGTGTCGAATATAGATATGGCTAACATTCTGGAGTACTTGGCAGAGCTTCTACATACAGGCCTGTCCTATTCCTCCATCAAGATACATGCATCAGCTATTTCAGCAGAATACAGCTTTGATCCACCTGTCTTCTCACATCCTCTACTCAGGCAGTTCCTCAGAGGGATCAAGAATGTAAAACCTCCTAGGAAACCACCACTGCCAGCTTGGGATTTGAACTTTGTGCTAGAAAAGTTGACACTCGCACCTTTTGAACCAGCAGCAACAGCAGACCTACAGCATCTATCATGGAAAACTGCTTTCCTACTGGCAATAACCTCAGCAAGGAGGGTTTCTGAACTTCAGGCCCTAATGGCAGTACAACCCTTCCTTATCTTCCACCAAGACAGAGTGTCCATGAGGACTAATCCTACATTTATGCCTAAGGTGGTATCCAGAGTGTCCCTAAACCAGGCAATCCACCTACCTACCTTCTCCAACCCACAAAACAGAGGGGAAAGAATGCTGCATACCTTGGATGTACACAGACAGCTACGCTACTACCTGGACAGAACAAAAAGTAACAGAAAAACTGACCAGCTTTTTGTAGCCTATGCAACAGGAAGGGAAGGAAAAGCAATTTCCAAACAATCTCCAAATGGATAGGAAATTGCATACGATTCTGTTACTCCTTCCATGGAAAACCAATTCCACAGAACATACGACCTCATTCTACAAGAGCAACAGCCACTACCACAGCCTTCTTACGAGGCGTGGCAACCAAGGACATTATTGAGGCGGCTACTTGGACCTCCGTGCATACATTTGCCAAGCATTATAATTTATCTCTGTATTCCAGATCCCGAGCAGGGTTTGCCACTGCTGTACTGCAAGGGATCCTAACCACACCATAATCTATTCTTCCTCCTCCCCTAGTTGGCTATGGTATTCTACCCAGTTGTTATGACTGCAGATGCATCCATGAAGGACATAGTACAGTTTTGTACCTACCATAAATGTAGATGTCCGAACTGGATAGCATCTGCAGTCAGGATTACCCTCCCTCCTTCCCTCTGTGGTACTCCTAGGTATTTACCCTCCTAATAGCTAGCTGGTGGGGAGTCTCTTATGGTGTATTTGTTTGTATATATGTACATACATGCTTATTTTTTGTGTTTGCCTTCTATCCTTTGGGAAACATTGGCATTTTTACCCAAAATTTAGCCTTCCAAGAGGGCAACTGGCATCTGGGGCAAGAAACACTGAAGAAAATGGCGTCGGCTGATGCCTTTATACCCGAAGACCAGCAGAGATGACGTCGGGTGAAGTGCGACAGCCGAAGCCGGACCCGGACTTTGGAATCCGGCCGACCGAAGGGCTGCCTGACAGGACAACCCAGTTGTTATGACTGCAGATGCTATCCAGTTCGGACATCTACATTTTTGGTAGGTACAAAACTGTACTTTCTGATAGAGACCAGAACATCTATGTTCAGAAAATCAAAGGTTTAAAGTGGAAGTGCCAGGTAAGTGAGATTGTGGAATGTTGGGTGTGTATGCAGGGCAGCAAGGTGCCCTGCATGTGTGGCATCTGAGTGGCATTGCAGGTAGGGTACGGGAAATCTCGCGTTTAGCGCTACTGCATATAGCTGTAAACGGGAGATTTCCTTTACCCCACTGTAGTGCGATCTCAGAGTTGGAATATTCAAGTTGGGGGCACAGCCTCCCCACAAGGGGGGTGCAGGGGGGCAAAGCCGCCCTGCATAAGTGTTTGTGTTTTTTTTATTTTTTGTTATGGTTCATTTTCAATTTTCGATGCTCTGACCATCTATGTTCTGGTCTCGATCAGAACGTTGATCTGAACATTCGATGATTCAAAGTGAATCCATATATATATCCCACACACATGCATAAATTGTATGCACACTATTTGTATACCTAGAGTATATACATATATTGCAAATATAATATACACACGTGCACTTTTATATAAACGCTCCTTGTACTTCGATATCAGATGCAGCATTTCGGTTATTCCCTTACTAACGTTCGAAAAATGAGGATTTTAAGTTTTCATTCCCTTCTGAAAGCCTGTTTGGTTTATTGCACTGTATCTTTTTAGATTACTGCTTTTTGCTAACCTGATTTAATATTAATTACCATCAACCTCATTTTCATCACCACTTGATATATCATTCAAAAATGGGAACTTTCCATCCACTGACCTGCAATATCGAGCCACTGCGAAGCACAGCTGCGCTTGTCTACTGCTTTGCTACCACACACACTGAAATGCCATTTATTTGTTTTAACCACTTTGGTGCCAATATCATTTATTCCTCTGGTCGCTAATAAGGTGGTGGAAGGTCATCAGAGTGTATAACCCTGACCCATTCTTCCTGAATATCTCCAAATCGCTGTCTGCAGTTGTCTATCTTCATTCTTGACATCCCAGCCCCCTCCTAGGGGACTCCTGGAGGTGTGGAACGAGTCCTGGGGTTCTAATAGGGTTATTGCTCACAGAGCTTCCATAATTTTATTCATCTTTGCAAACTGAGGTGAAGGGAAGAGAGGCAGTATGGTTAGCCTTAGCTTGAGCGTTTTTGGCTGGAGAGCTTGCTACAGTGGCAGAGTCTGATGTTCGTCGTGTTTCACTGTTCACATTTGGGTCATCTCTGCCAGGGTAGCCCTCGGCTGGCCCAAACACCAGAGACTTATTTCTGCATCGGTTGCTGTCGCTTTTGGACTGTCAGGTCGTCAGTGGTATAAAGTAAGGCAGCCAATGTCATTACATCAGTCTTTCTTGCCGTGGAGCCTGACGCAGAACCAGTTTGCACGAGTGCCAGTCAGCTGCTACCTAAGTTTTCATTTCCAAATTAAAGCTGAAGTCTTTTAAAGCCAAGTACCACATTTGGGGGATCCCTTTTTCTTGCACTAACCGATGTCAGAAAGTTAATAAATGTGTCTCCTGTGGAAAGAAAATCACACAGGCTTCCACTCTTACTGCGTCACTTGTTTAGGCCTAGACCACGACATCCCCTGCTGTCGCATCTGTGCTTAATGTCAGAACTATCTGTTGTCAGGCCCTTATTGTAGCCAGATATTTTCGTTTGCAGTCCCGTAATTCATATATGGCTTTGGTAAGCGATCAGACAGCAGATCTTCCGAAAAACGTAAAGGTAGACCGCACAGGTCCAAACCTTTGATGCTTCCGTTAAGCTGGTAGTCTGTCCTCTGTTACTCAGTGAGGTGCTTTTGCCGCCCCTGATGCCTACTTCAGTTGATTTGCAGGCCGCTACTGAGACCCTTTGAGTCCGGTTTTCTGCAAAACTCTGTCTAAGGATCCTGCAGTCATCTTTACCATGGATGGGTCCAGAGCCACTGAGCAGACACCAGCTTCCAAGGAAGTTCTTTGCACCATGGAATGTTGACACAGTTTCTTTCAAGACCGCCGTTCTTTCTAAAACAGAGTTCCTTAGGCCCAGGGTTCTAACCACACCTAAGAAAGGACTACCCTCTCAGGTGCCTGCTACCTTGCCTCAGTCTCAAATTCTTAAAATGGCAGAAGACCTTATGCTGATCAGGGGAAGCCTAGCCACCCCCCTCAAAAAGGGAGAGATCTGTCCCCAGTAGTTTTGTCTGAACAAGAGTCAGATGAATCTGATTCATCTGACTGAAGACATGCAACCCCTCTCCACTTATGAGGATTCTGATGCAGTGGAATCCATTCCTTCAGCCTCTCCCCAGGGGGTTTTTCCTTTGGGGAAACCCTGCATACTTTAAAGGAGCATTTCCAATGGGAGAGTCAGGACTACCCTCAGTCTAAAAAAAAAAAAAAAAAAAAAAAGACACTGGGAATTCCTAGATGTTCCCCAACACAGACCCTTTGCCAACCCCCCAGTCCTGGATGTGGTGGATGATTTCCTTGAATCCAGCTTGACTCCTTACGCCCTACTTCCTGCTCCCAGAAAACCAGACTGGTACTGTAGAGTCCCTGACTCGCACATCCTTTTTAAAAATCCAACAGCTGACCCTGAGGTCATTTCTCTAGGGACAAAGGAATTAAAGCAATCTCTAAGAATACCAACCCCTCAGACAGGGATTCCCGAGCATTGGACAGATGGGGTAAAAATGTTTACACCTCAGCTGCTCTTGCTATCACGGCACTAAATTGTCAGTTCCCTATGCTTAAATATCAGCAGTATACCTTGGAACTCCTTAAACAAAAATGCCTTCCTTTCCTGTTTGGGCAGAATCTAAAGATTTACAAGACTTTATGCATTCTACAAGTCAAGTAAACACACTTTGCACTGTTGTTTTGACGCCCTAGAAGCTTCTTGCAGGGCAGCAGTTATTGGATACGTCATTAGAAGACGTACATGGCTTAAGGAACAACCCCTGTCGGACCATGTCAAATCTAAATTGTTGGATGCCCCCTTGCACACACAACTTATTTGGCAGTAAGGCAGAAGAGGTCTTAATGATGGAAGAAAAAGGAAAATCTATGCAAATAGTTAGATTTATTACAGGTCCAGCCCCCTACATTCAACAGGCATTTTCCCTCCAAGCACTGGTCCTTTCCTGCTGCGAGTAAACAGGCCCAACCTAGGGCCTGTGGAAGCAGACCCCCCCCTCAGACAGCAGCCCCCGGGAATGCAGAGATCTTAAGCAGTGGACTACCTCCACTTCAAAACCAGTAGTAGTTCTAAGCTACCCCCTTATGGCAAGAACTCGCAATGACTCGCCTCCTCCTGACCCTCCCCTCTTCCCACCTTCAGTTACCCCTAGGAAGAAAACTCTCCTTTCACCCAAGCATCTGGGCCACCATTTCCAAGGACCAATGGGTTCTGAACATCGTCTCAGGGATGCAAATTGGGTTCCCAGGTCTACCACCAAATCTGTGGGCAGAGGATCAAAAGCAAATCCATTCCCTGCTCACTTCGAAGGCAGTAGAGCATATTCCTGCAGAGCAGATAGGCCAAGGCTGCTATTCCAGACTTTTTCTGGTGTCCAGAAAAGGTCACCTGGCACCCATCCTCTATATATCCATTCTAAAACCCTTCCTGGTGATCCCAAAATTCAAACTGCTCACCCTCCAGCAGCTGCTACCCATGCTCTCCAAGGACGCTTGGCTAGCCACCCTGGATCTAAGAGGCTTATCCCCACATTCCTATCAGGGAATCATGCAGAAAATACCTCCGCTTCAGGGCAGGATCGCAACACCCAAGTTCCTCTGTGCTTCCCTTTGACTTATGTACTGCTCCCAGAGTTTTCACAAAATGCATGGCTCCAGCCATTGCCTTTTGTAGGCACAAATATTCAAATTTATCCCCCCTTAGATGACTACTTTGAGGCAGACAGCCAAGAAAAGCTGCTCAAACACCTGGCCTTTGTAAAGAGCCTACTAACCTCCCTAGGGTACACAGTCAACAAAAAGAAATCAAAACCGGTGCCCACCCAAAGGATAATCTTCTTGGGAGCAAGTCTGGACGCAGCATCCCAGATGGCATACCTTACACCAGAGAAACAAATTTTCCTGTCAGCCTACATGTTCTTCGTGTTTCACTGTTGCAGTCATTACATTGCATCCAACGCAAGAATCCCAGACTTTCATATTCAGGCCGACTGAGGGCTACCTGCAGGCAAATAACCAAAATGTAATGACTTTAACAGTGAATACACTCCAACATCTACATTTATGGGAAGTGTACACAACTGTACTTTCTCTCAACTGGCCACCAGGCCCCAACTTTCTGCAAGGAAAATCCTGCAAGCTCTGGGGTTCATGGCATCTTGCATAGTCCTCATTCCATATGCCAGACTGCATATGAGAAATCTTCAGTGGTATTTAAAGAGCTTTTGGTGTCAACATTATCAAGACCTGGAAACTCTATAATTCCTTGCCTCAGGAATTTCTTTGGTGGGCAACCGCATGCTCCCACAACAAGGGACTGCCCTTCTCCCCACACCCTGCTGCCCATACCCTCGCCACAGACTCATCAGACTACGCTTGGCGTGCATACCTTGACGTAAAGTACATACAAGGCCAATGGAGCCCACAGCAAATCCCCCCTGCACATCAGTCAAAAAGAGATGACTGTGCAGCACACCTTGATAGCTTTCAAACCCCTTCTCTTTCCAGGGGTTCTCCTGATCAAAACAGACCACACCACTGTGATGTGGTACATCAACAAGCAGGGAGGGACTCATTTCTGCCCTCGTATGCAGGCTGACCAAGAACCTTTGGCTCACAGCATCTTCCATGCTACGACACCTGTTAGCACAATACCTACCAGGTTCTGTCAACTCCCTGGGACCCCAGTTAAGCAAAAACCTCCTGGACCCACACGAGTGGCAGCTCAACAGAAGTACCTTCACTCTAATAACTTGAAAATGGGGAACCTCGAAGGACAACCTCTTTGTCCTCTCAACCATCAGCTCAGCAAATTCTGCACCAGGAAGCATCACTGCATGGCTTGGAAAGTGGATGACCTGTCCCTCCCCTGGGTCAACCTCCTCCCGTACCTGTCATACTCTGAGTACTGCTCAAAATAAGGGAGGAAAAACCAAGGACCACTTTTATAGCCCCAGACTGGCCCCAACACTGGTACCCCTTCCTGCCCAGCCTGTCCCCGCTGCCTCCATGGTATCTTCCTCAGATTCCAAACCTCCTAACCCAGAGGGAAGGGGAATTCATGCATCCCCAATTGCAGACTCAATTTGGCGGCTTATTCCCTAACCTCAAACCAGTCTGCCATCCTCAGTAAACAGTTTCTGGATGTGATCCATGAGGCCAGATGCCCTAGCACCAAAAAGTTTTGTGCAGACAAATGGAAAAGGTTCTGCATGTGGATACAGGCTAAGGGGGCCAGTATGGCACATCCCTCCACCCCTCTCATCCTGGATTACTTTGCTAACCTACTACACACTGGTATCTCTTCTAAAAATTCATGCCTCTGCTATTTCTGCTTATTTTCCCAACAAGCAGTTTTTTTCTCACACCCTTTAACAGTACCTCAGAGGGGCTAGCAACTTGAGGCCCCCCCAGAAGGGCACCAACACCGGCTTGGGACCTTAACTTTGTCTTTGAAAAGCTCACCCTGTCTCCTTTTGAAACAGCGTCTCCTGCAGAGCTAAAATTTATCTCCTGGAAGACTGCCTTCCTTCTGTCCATCACTTCAGAAGTCTCTGAGCTGCAAGCACTCATGACTGTGGAACCCTTCATCTTCCATGCTTATAGGGTATCCTTCAGAACTAGCCCATTCTTCATGGCCAGGTGGTGTCCAGTGTGGCTCTCGACCAATCCATTAATTTGCCCACCTTTCCCAATCCCAGAAGGTGGAAATGATTCTTCACTCTCTAGATGTGCACAGACAGCTCAGGTACTATCTGGACTGGACTAAATCCTTCAGAAAGTCTGATTAATTGCTTGTTAGCTTTGCTACAGGGGCAGAAGGCAAAGCCATCTCCAAGCAAACCATTTCCAACTGGATAGCACACTGCATCAATTTCTGCTACAAACCGCATGGTAAGCTTCCCCCCAAGGGGGTCAGGCCACACTCCACCAGAGCAGCCTTCAGCTCTGCAGCTTTCCTCAGAGGAGTCCCCACCAGGGACATCCTGGAGGCTGCCAGCTGGACATCTTTTCACACTTTACCAACCATTACCACCTGGCTCTCTTCTCCAAATCCAGGGCAGGGTTTGCTTCAGCAGTCTTGCAGGGCATGCTAGCCGGCCCCTAGCTTCCGTGACTGCCTCCACCCATTTTTTCAGCTTTGGGAATCTACCCAAATGTGATGACTGCAGCAGTGAAACACTAAGAACATAGTACAGTTGTGTACACTTACCATAAATGTAGCTGTTGGAGTGTTCTCACTGTTGCAGTCCTGGTTTCCCTCCCTTTCTCCTTGCGTTACCAGTCTTCCTTGTTCTTTCCTTACAAGGGATATACTGATATTTATTTTCCACTTGTGGGGATGTTTTTCTTGTTTCACTGTTGCATTCATTACATTTGGGTAATCTGCTGGCAGGTTGCCCTCAGTCTGCCTGAATAACAAAAGTCTTGGGTCCTGCATCGGTTGCTGTTTCCTCTTCCATGACGTCAGGGGTATAAAAACATGCAGATACAATTTTCATCAGTCTTTCTTGCTGCACGGTGCCGAAACAGTTAGCAAGTGCTGGTCGGCTGACTCCTGAAATTTTCGTTTTCGAGTTTGAGAACCAAAGTCTTCAAAACTAATGCGAAGTACCCCGTTGGTGAAACTTTCTTGCTCCTTACCGATGTCACAGTAATTGCATTACTTGTGGGAAGCAAATACCGCATAAGGATTTTCATTTGTACTGTATTCCTTGCCTAGGCCCTGATCACAGCCTGCCTTGCTGTCTGGTTTGTGCTAAATTTAACCAACGCACTATTAAGCGTCTTTATATTTTTTCTTCTGAATATTTTGGTTCAAGTTTTACCCTGAAATGTCATCTGTTAGCAATCCAACTGTATTGGAGTTCACAAAAAACGCAAGGAAAAAGACCGTTTAGGTCCAAAACAGATGACTAAGCTTCTAAGCCATTCGCTGGTTCGCTGGTACTCAGTGAGGTGCTTTCGCAGCCCCTGATGCCTGCTACTTTTGAGTTGCAGGCCTCTCCCGAGACCCATTCTGAGTCCAGTATGCCGTGAGATTCGCAAAGTATTGAACCAGTGGATGTCTCCCTTGGATGGGTCCGGAGCCGCTGAGCAGGCACCGGCTTCTGAGGGTGTTTTCAGGCCTCAACATTTTTACATTAAACCAACGCCAGTAACAAAACCAAGGTCAAAAACAACTTCTATGTCAAAACGACTCATGAGCCACGTGCTCAGGCACCTATTCCTAAAAAACAGATCAAAATGCCTGAGGATTTAATTACCTTGATCAGGGGTTCCCAACCCCCCCCTGCTAAGAGGCCTAGGCAAGGCACTGATTATGAATCTTCAGATCAGGTTTCTATTTCTTCTGATCAGGAATTTTATATTCCACCCTATGAGGATTCTGATGCAGCAGAATCCATCCCATCTGCATCTCCTCCTGAGGCTTACTCTTTTGGAGAGACTTTGCATACTTTACGGGAACATTTTCGCAGAGAGTCAGGACATCTCTGAATCAAGAGGCATAGGGATTTTCTTCCTCAGCATAGGCCTTTGGCTATACCTCCTGTATTGGACATTGTGTTCTTGGAATCGAGCATGGCTCCTGATTCACTGCCTCCGGCTCCTAGCAAGCCAGACAGATATTACAGGGTTCCTGACGCCCACAAATTTATTTTCAAAAATCCAGCTGCTGATCCTGAGACTATTTCTCAGGGTCCCAAGGGTGTTGAGGCTTCTACTGCCAAAAATCCTACCCCTTCTGATAGAGCTTCCAGGGCGCTGGATAGATGGGGTAAGAAGGTTTATACGTCTGCAGCCTTGGCAATCAGGCTTTAAACTGCCAGTTTCATATGCTTAAATATCAACATGTTATGTGCCTACTGAAACAGAATGATTATTTCTGATTGTATAGAAAATAGTTACAGGATTTATTGCATTCAGCAGAACAGGTTGGAAAGCATACTTTGCAGTGTGGTTTTGATTCCTTGGAGGCCTCTTGTAGGGCCGCTGTTACTGGATTCTGTGATTAGAAGGCATGCCTGACTCGAGGAGCAAAATCTGCCTGATCATAGGTTCATAGGTTTATACTAGGCTATCTGCCCTAAGGCATTTATAAGCCTAGCCCAAATTTTTGTGGCTTACGCCACCCCTTGTATGAAAAAATACTGTGCCCATTAGTTTGTTGTGCCTCTGTCCAGCAGTGACAGAGATGATTCCCGGGATAAACCTACGATCTCCCATCCACAGGTCAAGATTTCTCTTGAACAGAGCCAGCGAGGTGCTCTGCCTCACATGGATCGGGATTTTATTCCACAGCATAGGGAGTCTGAGTGATGAATCTATCCCTCCATCACGTCCTATTTATATCCGTGCTAAGGTTCAAGTCGCTTGCTCTAGTGGTTTTGGTGGATTTGGATTTTTTGAGGTGGAGCATGTCCATTAATTCCGGGTTGGACATGGCCTTGTATGTCGGGCACATGTCACCACTGAGCAGACGGTATGCAACTGAATAGAGCTGGAGTTTCTTCAATCTGGCAGCATATGACAGATTTTGGAGTCCCTTTATTCTTTTGGTGAGGAACTTTTGGGATTTCTCCAATTGCTGCAGATGTCTGGTGAGATACATCCCGAATGGGGCATTGTACTCTATCATTGGTCTGATAAGTGAAGAGTACAGGGGAACAATGACCTCAGTAGATCTGGATGTGAATCCCTTCATGATCAGGTGGGCAATGTAGAAGGTCTTTCTAACCACTTTAGCAACGCGAGTGTCAAAAGAAAGGCCACTGTCAACCTGGGTCCCCAGGTCCCTGATAACCTCTTCTGTGCTTAGTGGATTGCCACCTATATGGTAGCTTGGGGTTACCTTGTTTTTCCCAAAGGGTATGACTTTACATTTTTTGGCGTTTAACTTCAGGCCATGGCTCTTGCACCAGCTATCTGTTTCCATGAGTCCCTTCTGAAGGATATCAGTGTCCGATGCACTTTCCGCTATGGCGCCCAGTTTGCAGTCTGCAAACTTTGTCAGCCAAAGTCCTCCCATGTTGGCCTGTACTTCTGAGAAGTAGATGCCGAACAATAGGGGGCCAAGGACCGAGCCCTGTGGGACACCACTTGTGGCCGGCTTGGAGTCTGACATAGCGCCAGCAACTCTAACCCTGTGGGTTCTGTCCTTAAGCCAGTTTGCAACCCATCTTGTGACATATGGGTTTACATTTAAGCTGGTAAGTTTTTCTACAATACCCGAGTGGGGTATTGTGTCGAAGGCCTTTGCAAGGTCAAGGTAGGCTGTATGGACTGCCTTTCCCTCATCAATGGCCTTGGTGACTGTTTCGAAGAAGTCGACCAAGTTCAAAAGGCATGATCTGCCCTTGACGAAGCCAAACTGGGTCGGGTCCAATGTCTGCAAGTCCCCTATATCTTTGTTTATGAGCGCCATTATGATCCTCTCCATAGCTTTGCAGACTAGACTTGTTAAGCTTATGGGGCGGTAATTACCAGGGTCCGTAGAGGCACCGCCTTTGTGGAGTGGGACCACAGTTGCCATACCCCACTCCTTGGGCATGTATCCTGTGGTAAGGCTGAGATTAAACAGCTGCCTTATGTGCGGGTTTAATTCCTCATTTAGCTCGTGTGGCACACAGCCAGGGACACCATCCGGTCCCATTGATGCTGTGTTTTTAGCTTTGGAGAGAGCAGCTTTCACCTGCGCATTTGAGATGTCTGAGAGGCTACACTCTGCTGGGATAATTATCTCTCCTTTAGGGGGGGAGAGGGGGGTGAAGTTTGCACTGAACCTGTCTGCCAGTATGTTGGCAATGTCTGTGGGTTCAGTGATTTTTGTATCATTTTGGACTAATTCTGAGCATATCTGGGAGTTTCCACCCAGGTTCCTAACATAGCTGAAAAAGGCCTTATGATTGTCCTTTGAATCCATGGCAATTTTTCTCTCAAAATTGGCCTTAGTTGATTTTGAGTGCTCGTATTTTTTTACTAAATGATCAGGGGTGACTTCCCTTTTATGGGTTTTGTTCCATCATGTAATAGCTTTCTCCTCTTATTTTAAAGTTGGTTAATGGCTGGGGTCCACCAGACTGGACGTTTGTCCTTTGTGGAAAGAGTCTTGGTTTTATTTGGGATTGCCTGATCCATGCAGTCCTGAAGGTGTTCATAGAAGGCATTTGTAAGGGCTTCCGCAGCTTGGGTTGTGGTTTCCACTGGCTCAGGGGCCTTGAAGGATACCACACCAGTCTTGAGTAGTGTGAAGTTTGCTTTAGAGAAGTTCTTCACTGTGGTCTTTTTGTTTGGGGTGGGGGCGGGATGTGGATTTCCAGTGAGATTAGTTTGATCAGATCTCACCAATGAGGGATATACTTCCGGTGTGGAGCATTTTGTCCCCATGTTTGTGATAATGAGATCTAGTATATTTTCTCCTCTCGTGGGAACAGTGGCTAAGCTGTTCCATGGCATTTGAATTTATGAACTCCAGGAACCGTTGGGCTAGAAAGTTAGGGCTTGAGTAATGTTCCCAGTCTATATTCGGGTAGTTGAAGTCACCCAATATGATGGTGTTTGGAGATGCATTTATACCCTCCAGTGTCTTCAGGAAGGTTGTGTGGGGTTCCTGAGTTTGAGAGGGTGGCCTGTAGCATGCTACAATTTGTAGAGCATATTTGCCTATGGTTAGTTGCACCTGGATGGTTTCCGAAGCTTTGTGCGTTGCCACCAACCTGGAGGTGTGGGTATCCTTTATGAATATGGATACACCCCCTCCTTTTGTGGTGTGGTCCGGGTTTTGGGGCTGGAACGCATGATATGAGGTAAAACCTAATAGTGCCGGGGTGCTCTCAGGAGTCTTGAACCAGGTTTCAGTTACAGCACAGACATCAATGTTCTCCATACTGAGAAGGGCCTCGAGTGTGTGCATTTTGAGATTTAGACTTCTGGCATTGAGCAGCATTACCCTCAGTTTCTTCCCATTTTTGTTTTCTAGGGTGGTAGGTTTAGAATTTGAGCCTTGCCTAAAGGCACTATGGGGGTGGCAAGAGCCTTAGCCAATATCCGGAATCCCAGGGGTGACAGGTGCAAGCTGTCCCTTGCGAAGCAGCGTGGCTTGTCAAGCATGTCATCCCAGGCAGACACTGGATCCCCTTTGAATAACACCAGACATTAAGCCAATTGTTAAAGCTGATCATCTTGTCTCTATATTGTGGCATCATTCTTGGTGAAGGAAGGATACTGCTCAGGGTCAGGGTCATACCTGCCTGGGCTACATAATCAGAGAGCTCCTCTGTCTCTTTTCATGTAGTCCAGGGAGGTACGTCTCGGGTCGTTCACACCAGCATGGACAATGACTGTCATATTTGTACTTGCCGTGGAGTGACCAGAGTGCTTGTTATGTGGCGGATTCTAGCGCCAGATAGGCAACTTACTGTGACCCTCTCCTTGTTCAGCCTGGTGAGTGGGACGTCAGTGTGTCTGACTATGGAGTCACCTATGACAAGTATGTTTGGTGTTGTATTTGGCCTTAAGGGCTGTGACTGCTTTGCACACTGCTTTTGTGGTTTATGTGTTGCTTGTGGGGTGTCTTGAGGTAGCGGTTGTTTGGGTGTCTGCTTTGGAGGCCTCTGCTGTTTAGGTAAATTTTTACTCAGAGCCTCCGAGTATGTCTTTGTGTGTTTGTGTTTGATTCAGTGGTGTGGTAGCATTATGTGAGGCTGGTTTTGTGGTGTGTGTAGTTGCCTTCTCCTGCTGTCTGGTCTTGCCAGTCCTGAGTTGAGAGCTCAGCCTCCAGTTTGGCTAAATAGCTGCATCTCTTGCAAGTATTTGTTATGTGGGAGGAGGAGAGGGTTGTCTGTGTACATGAGGCAGTTATAACATTGCCTCAAGATTCCCAGATTCACCAGCTGGACCGGAGAGGAGATTGACAACTGACCTTTGGACATGCTAGAATAATATTGGGAATTCCTTAATTGAAAACAAGGGCCAGTGGGGAGTGAGGGTGTAGTGCTTTTAATTTTTAGTGCTGACTTATATAATTGCTATAGTGAGCAAGTGCCAGGTAACTTGAGTGCAATGTGTTACAAGTAACTAAATGCAAAAACGACAAACAGTAACTTTCTTTCATGTGAAACAAGGAACTAGTACAGTAAGCAATGCAGATATCACTAGTGATCCACAGAAGTGCTGAGAAGCCGCGTATTAGGTGGAATTAGCTTCCAGGGAAATAACAAGCAAACAAACAACAAGCATATAAACAAAGCTAGATTCAGCAGGCCTGAATCTAGTCTATGCTAGAGCAAACAAGGTGTACCAATTTCAGTAAGATACAGTTCAGATATTCAGGCACTATAAACCTCTAACCAGAAATTCCCAGCTCAGAAGGGCAGAGTCCAGCCTCTTCTCCCACAAGAGTGCAGACCACGAACCTTCTTAATGTAAAATAACTGGCCTGAAGCCCAAGTGATCATGGTAGTTAAACTGTTGGATGCCCCTTTACACCATGATACTCTGGTAATAAGGCAGAAGAGGTTTTAAAGAAAATGGAAGGCAAAGCTAAATCTATGCAAGCTGTAAAAGATTTCTTGCAAGTGCAGCCACCCATGTTCAGTAGGCACTGGCCAACTAAAAACTGATCCTTTCCTGTGTCCAACAGAGCCACTCTGGGCAAACCCAGGGGCTCAAAAGGCTCCAGATGTCAATCACAGGGTTCTTAAAAGTCCAAGCAATGGGGTGCCTCCACCTCCAAATCTGGGGGAAACAAAGCACAACCGTACAGTAAGAAGTCTCAATGACTTTCCTCTACCATCTCCAAGCACTTATCTTTTGGCAGCCCCTGGGGGGGGGGGGGGGGGGATTAGCACTTCATACTCAAAATTGGCAGTTAATTACCCAGGACAAGTGGGTATTAAACATAGTATCCCAGGGGTACAGATTTTATTTCCATACTTTGCCAATTCCAGACGGATGGCTGGATCTGCCACAAAACCAGTGGGCAGAGGCCCAGAAACCAGTCACGGCCCTCATGGATATGGAGGCTATTCAACCGGTACCAGAAAAGGAACAAGGACAAGGATTTTATTCAAGACTTTTCCTGTTACCCAGAAAAGACTATTCATGGCGTCCAATACTGGACTTATCGATTCTGAACACGTTCCTAGACATTCCACAATTCAAAATGCTAACTTTACAATGGCTTCTGCCTATGCTAGGCAAGAATGCTTGGCTAGTGCCTCTAGACTTGAGGCATAGCTGTATACCCCAATAAGGGAATCGTGCAGAAAATACCTCTGCTTCAAAGCAGGTTTTTTGCATTACCAATTCTCTGCACTGCCCTTTGGCTTATCTACTGCTCCCAGGGTCTTTACAAAGTGCCTGGCACCAGTAATTGCGTTCTGCAGACAAACCTTCAAATTTATGCTTATCTGGATGATTGTCTCATTCAAGCAGAGGACAAGACACTTCAACATCTGGCATTTGTAAAAAGGCTTCTAGCATGCGTAGGATACACCATAAACGAAAAGAAATCACAACTGGTACCCTCTCAAATAATTACATTCCTGGGTGCAAGCTTGAATGCAACTGCCCAGATGGCTTACCTCATGCCAAAGGCAATTGGCAACATACTTCAAACAAATGGCAACAGAAACAGAGTTATCTGCAAGACAAATTCAGCAGGCTTTGGGGTTCATGGCATCTTGCATTCTACTAATTCCATATGCGAGACTGCATATGAGGAAGCTTCAATGGTACCTAAAATTTTATGGAGTCAGCATTGTCACAGCCTGGAAACTGATTCCTCTCATTCCCTGCCTACAACAGGAGTTTCTTTGGTGGGCAGAGACATGTCACCAAAACAAGGGACTGTCATTCACTCTACCCCTTGCCACCCAAACTCTAACTACAGAGGCATCAGACTATGCTTGGGGGGCCCACCTGGCAGGGAGATGCATTCAGGGCAAATGGAGCCCAAACCAAATGCATCTGCATAGCAACCAGAAATAAATGCTAGCTGTTCAGAATGCTCTGACAGCCTTCAAGGACTTACTTCAACCAGGACAACTACTGATAGACTGACACCACAGTTGTGGTACATAAACAAGCAGGGGTATACACATTCCTACACCCTTTGCGGACTAGCCATAGCCTTGTGGAACACAGCCTTGACTTACCAAATACATCTTCAAGCTCAGTTCCTGCCAGGAAAGCAAAATACTCTGGCAGACCTAAACAGAAATCTTTTGGACCTGCACGAATGGAAACTGAATCTACAAATCTTCAGCATGTTAACACAGAAATGGGGGGAGCCCAGACAGTGTGGGGAGAGGCAAATAGATCTATCAGTTGGACAAATTCTGCACAAGAACTCATTGCAAAAAAGCATGGAAAGTGGATGCTCTATCCTTCAGCTGGAAAAACCTATCTGTCTATGCCTCCCCCCTGCCTTTACTCTCCAAGGTCTTACTAAGTCAGACAGGGAAAAACAAAAATGATCCTAATTGCTCCTAAAAGTCAGGAAAAAACAAAAATGATCCTAATTGCTCTGGACTGTCCTCGCCAGCACTGATGCCTGCATCTAAGGAAGATGTCACACCTTCCTCCGTGGTACTTGCCTCAAACACCTCACCTACGGTCTCAGCAGAAAATATCAAATTCTGCACACTCTGCTCCAAGCTCTGAATCTTGCAGCATGGTTAATCAACTAATTATTCAAACCGCATCTCGGTAAACCTGTGATGTCATTTTGGAAGCCAGAAGGCCTAGTACTAGAAAATCTTATGCTGATAAATGGAAGAGATTCTGTGCTTGGAACCAAGCACAGGGAATAGACAAAGCCCAATAGTCCTCAGATTTTACAATACTTAACTGAGATGCTTGACAAGGGCCCATCTTTTTCAATAAAAATCCATGCATCTGCCATCTCTGCTCATTACAACACAGAGCCTCCCCTCTTTTCTCATCCACTGCTAAAACAGCATCTCGGAGGGGCCAAAAATTTAAGGCCTCCCAGGAGAGTACAAACTTCTGCATGGGACCTCAATTTTGTGCTGGAAAAACCTCACCTTGCCTCCTTTTGAACCAGCAGCTACTGCGGATATGAAATTTCTATCTTGGAAGGCAGCTTTTCTTTTGGCAGTCACTTCAAGAAGGGTTTCAGAACTACAGGCTCTCATGGCAGTGGAGCCTTTCATTATTTTTTACCCGGACAGGGTGGCCCTCAGGACCAATCCTTCTTTTATGCCTAAGGTGGTATCCAGTGTGGCTCACCTGCCAACTTTTTACCCAAATCTGCAGAACAAGGGGGAACGGATTCTGCATTTATTGGATGTACAGACAGCTAAGATTCTACTTAAACAGGACCAAATCTCTCTCAAAAAAAAAGTCTGAGCAACTACTGGTAACATTTGCTGCAGGATCAGAGGGGAAGGCTATATCAAAGCAGATTTCTGAATGGAAAAGCCACTGCATTTGTTTCTTCTATTTGCACCATGGTAAACCCGGTGCCCAAGGGGATCAGATTACATTCCACCAGGGCTGCCTCTACTTCAGCAGCTTTTCTCAATGGGGTCCCAACCAAAGACATTCTAGAAGCTGCTACATGGAGCTCAGTTCATACATTCACACAGCATTATCATTTACCTCTCTTCTCTACATCCAGGGCAGGCTTTGCCACTGCAGTCCTGCAGGGCCTTGTAGCCGATCCTAATGCTGTTTACTTCCTTCCTCCCATCCATAGCTTTGGGATTCGACCCAAATGTAATGACTGCAACAGTGAAAACACTAACACAGTACAGTTGTGTACACTTGCCATAAATGTACATGTTAGTGTATTCACTGTTGCAGTCCGGGTTACCCCCCCCATTCTATACCTTTTCTTTCCTTCACTATACTCAAAAGCCTTTGTGGTGCATTTGCTTTTAATTGAAGGTAAAGTTTGTTTCTAAATGTGCATTTATAGATTTACAGTTTATATATATTTTTGCTCCCCATTTGGGGGGCACCTGACATCTGGGGCAAGAAAAACTGATGAAAATGGTGTCTGCTGCATGTTTTATACCCCTGACCTCATGGAAGAGGAGACAGCAACCAACGCAGGACCCAAGACTGTTATTCAGGCCGACTGAGAGCAACCTGCCAACATATCCAAATGTAATGACAGCAACAGTGAATACACTCTAACATCTATGGTAAGTGTACACAACATTACATGTTCTTCATCTCACATTGCTGCAGTCCTTACACTTGGGTAGTCCGCTGTCCTCGGTCGGCCCGAATATCAAAGTATAAGGCTGACGTCGGTCAGGGCGCATTTGACTGACATCAGGACGTCAGGGTACAAATGCGCATGACCGACGTCATATCCTCAGTCTTTTTTGCCGCATGGTCCGATGCAGAAGCAGTATTGCAAGTGCCGGTTGGCGTTCTGAGATTTTTCGATTTAGAAGTTTCAGACCGAGTTCAAAGTTGGCTAAGTACCCCGTTGGGGAATATTTTAGTTTTTTCTTGCCTCAGTCATTTACCGGATGTCAGAAAAAGTTAATTGCATTTCTTGTGGGAAACAGATACCGCATAGAGATTATCATACTTTGTGTATTCCTTGCTTAGGGCCTGAGCACGACGTTGTTGGCTGTCGCTCTTGTGCTAGATTTAATAAACGCACTATAAAGAGAAGGTTGGATTGTGCAAGGTTAGTCTTTGGGAAGCGGTGCAGCTATAAAATGCCGTCGGATGCTCCGACGCCCGCTTCTTCGAAGAAGGGCAAGGACAAGGCAGTTAAGCCTAGGCTTGAAGAACCGTCTGTACCAGACGCCGGTTCTTTAGAGGTGTCGGTGGAGCCGGTGGCTCCACCGGAGGTTTCTGTGTGTTCCCAGGGTGAAACCTTATTATTGCAAGATGTGGCCTCTCAGGAGACTAGTCAGGCTGAGGGGGCTTCTCATCTTACTATACTCCCCTCCCTTCCTAAGGTGGCTAGGCCCTCTCCTTCTGTTTCAAAGGCTTCCCCCAGGGGCAGGCCAGGTTTAGCTTCAGTTGGTGTTACCCCTAGCTCTTCAGGTACTGTGCCCAAGAAGCATATGCTTAAAATGGCGGAAGATTTGATTACTTTGATTAGGGGTTCTATGCCCCCTCCTGATAAGAGACCTAGGGTGGAGCCTGAGCTGGGGGGTTTTGAGCAGGCTTCAGATGTTTCAGAGTCTTCCGCTGAAGACTTGCAGGAGTACTCTCCTTATTCTG
Organism: Protopterus annectens; assembly: GCF_019279795.1. NCBI lineage: Eukaryota > Metazoa > Chordata > Ceratodontiformes > Protopteridae > Protopterus > Protopterus annectens. The sequence goes on from NC_056739.1 coordinate 139,143,757, forward strand.
ATTCTGATGTGGATGATTCTACTCCTTCTGCTACTCCTCCTGAGGATTTTTCTTTTTCAGAAACACTTCATTCCATGAGGGAGCATTTTAAGTGGGAAGGTCAGGACTTCTCTGATTCCAGGAAAAGGCTTAGGGAATTTCTGTTTTTACCCCAGCATAGGCCTTTGGCTATACCTCCTGTTTTGGATGTAGTGGAAGATGTTTTTACAGAAGCTTCTCTTAATCCTGATTCTTTGCCTCCTGCTCCTGTTAAGCCGGATAGGTATTACAGGGTGCCTGAAGCTCATAAGTATCTTTTTAAGAGTCCTAGGGCAGACCCAGAAACTATTAGCCAGGGGCCTAAAGGTGTTAAGGCTTCTGTTATTAAGAATCCGGTTCCTGCAGACAAGGAGGCTAGGGCCTTGGATAGATGGGGAAAGAAAGTCTATACTTCTTCCACTCTTGCTATGAGGGCTCTGAATTGCCAGTTTCACATGTTGAAATACCAAAATTATCTCCTTTCACAATTGAAGTCTAAGGTTGATGCTCTGGCAGTAGGTATTGATTGTAAGGAGTTGCAAGATTTAGTGCATGTTTCTGAACAGGTGGGTAAGCATTCTTTGCAATGTGGTTTTGATGCTGTACAGGCCTCGTCTAGGGTGGCTGCCACTGGGTCAGTTCTTCGCAGGCACGCCTGGCTGAGGGATCAGAATTTGTCTGAACATGTTAAAACAAGGATTTTAGATGCTCCTTTACAATCTGACGTGTTGTTTGGTCCTCCTGTTGAGACAGTTTTAAAGAAAATGGAGGACAAGGCTAAGTCTATGCAGACTGTTAAAGATTTTTTGCAGGTCCAGCCTCCAAAGTTTAGTAGAAATTGGCCTACTAAAGGGTGGACGTATCCCTCTTATGATTCACAGTCTAAGGGTGGATCTAGACGTGGTAAGGGCAGAGCCCAGGGCTCTTTCAGGCCTAGAACAGGGAGTTCTCCTGCACAGGCTTCGGGTGAGGGCAGGGGTCAGTCCTTTCGTAAGCAGACCCAATGACCTACCTTTTCAGCTGCCAGAGCCTGCCTGCCTGGCAGCACCTTTGGGAGGAAGGTTGGCACTTTTCAAAGAAAATTGGAGTTTAATTACCCAGGACAGATGGGTATTGGATATCATACACCACGGCTACAGGTTTTATTTCCATACCTTGCCTCCTTTCAAAGGCATGCCAGACGTCCCTCCTCCACAAAGAATAGAGGCTCACAAACAGGTTTCTCTGTTACTCCAACTAGGGGCCATACAGCCGGTCCCTCTGCCAGAAGTGGGCCTAGGATTTTATTCTCGCCTGTTCCTAGTACCAAAGAAGGGGAACACGTGGAGACCAATTTTGGATTTATCTATCCTCAACACTTATCTGGACATTCCCAAGTTCAAAATGTTGACGTTGCAGCAGCTTTTACCTCTGCTGGGCAAAGATCATTGGATGGTAACTTTGGATCTCAAGGAGGCTTACCTTCATGTTCCTATCAGACTAAGTTGCAGAAAGTATCTGCGTTTTCGAGCTGGGACTTCTCACTATCAGTTCTCTGCATTGCCCTTTGGCTTATCTACTGCGGGCAGAGTGTTCACGAAAGTTCTGGCTCCAGTGATAGCTTTCTTCAGACTAAAAGGAATACAGATCTATCCTTATTTGGACGACTGCCTAATTCTGGCTCAAGGAAGAGAAGAGCTTCTTCATCATTTGGAATATGTGATAGCAGTGCTAAGATGCCTAGGGTATTCTGTGAACGAAATAAAGTCCAGTCTAGTACCCTCTCAAGACATGTGCTTTCTGGGTGTGAGACTGAATACAGCATCCCAGATGGCCTTTTAACCCCGGACAAACAAAAGAGTCTATCCCTTTACTTCCATCAACTATCTCATCAGTCCGGGCTGACTGCAAGGACAGTCCTTCAAGCCTTAGGGTTCATGGCATCTTGTATTCTGGTGCTTCCCAATGCCAAACTGCATATGAGGAAGCTACAATGGTATCTCAAAATGTATGGACACAGCACTGCCAGGATCTAGACACTGTCATTCAAATATTACCTTGCATTCAAAAGGAATTTTTGTGGTGGGCTCAGGAATGTCACCTAAACAAGGGACTCTCTGTGACCCGGCCAGAGGCGAGTCAGATTTTAACGACAGATGCCTCAGACAAAGCTTGGGGAGCTCATCTAAATGGAAAGTGGATACAAAACAAGTGGCCTGTCAGACTACAACATCTACATATCAACATGAAGGAGATGTTAGCAGTCCAGTTTGCATTAATTGCTTTCAAGGAATTACTTCTTCCAGGGCAGGTGTTGATTCTAACAGACAACACAACTGTCATGTGGTACATCAACAAGCAAGGGGAACATTCTTATCCTCTATGCAGGCAAGCAATGATTTTGTGGGAGACTGCTCTGTTTACAGCTCAATCTTCAGGCAAGGTTTCTGCCAGGAGCACAGAACTCCTTAGCAGATGTGTTGAGCAGGCGAATTATGGATCCCCACAGTGGAAATTGGATCCTCATGTATTTCAGAAATTGACAGTGTCATGGGGAACTCCAGACATAGATCTGTTCGCTTCTCCACTAAAACCATCAGCTGCCAAAGTTTTGCACAAAAAGGTTTCATCCCACAGCTTGGAAAGTGGATGCTCTTTCTTTCAATTGGAGCAATCTTCATGTGTATGCCTTTCCACCTCTGCCTCTCCTCCCAAAGGTACTTCTAAAGGTCAGACAGGACAAGCCAAGGATGATTTTAATAGCTCCGGATTGGCCTCGACAACACTGGTACCCATTACTGAGAAGTCTGGTACGGAAGCCTCCATGGCCTTTGCCTTCGATCCCACACCTGTTGTCGCAGGAGGACAGCCATTTGCTAAATGTCAAGCTTCACTCTCTGCACCCAACAGCCTGGCATATTCTGTTTTGAACCATAGTGGGCCTCCACTTCCTCAGCAAGTTTTGAATGTTATTTTGGAAGCTAGGAGGCCTAGTACAAGGAAACTGTACGCTGACAAATGGAAGAGATTTTTGTTTTGGAGTGCAGCAAAAGATTTTGATGTTTCTGAGCCTAATTTGTGTGTGGCTCTTCAATATCTTACGGAGTTACTGGACAAAGGTTTGTCTTTCTCTTCTATTAAAGTTCATGCTGCAGCAATTTCAGCTCACTATGATTGCAACCCACCATTGTTTTCTCATCCTTTGTTCAAGCAATTTCTTAGAGGGGCAAAGAATATAAGACCCCCACGAAGAGCTCCTACTCCTGCTTGGGATCTCAATTTTGTGTTGGAGAAACTCACTCTACAACCTTTTGAGCCTGCAGCTACTGCTGAGTTGAAATATTTATCATGGAAGACTGCTTTTTTGTTGGCCATTACCTCTGCAAGAAGGGTTTCTGAATTACAGGCCCTTATGGCAGTTGAGCCTTTCTTGATTTTCCATAAGGATAGGGTATCATTACGTACTAATCCTTCCTTTATGCCTAAGGTGGTTTCTAGTGTGGCTTTAAACCAAACTATTCATTTGCCTACTTTTTATGCAAATCCCCAAAATAAAGGGGAAAAAAATTTTGCACACTTTAGATGTCCACAGGCAGTTGCGTTATTATTTGGACAGAACTAAAGGGTTCAGGCAGTCTCAGCAGTTGTTTGTTTCTTTTGCTTTGAGTTCTCAGGGCAAGCCTGTATCAAAACAAACTATTTCTAAGTGGATTGGGTTTTGCATTGCTTTCTGTTATTCCCATCATGGCAAGGAGATTCCAGCTGGGATTAGGCCTCATTCCACTAGGGCTACTGCCACTTCAACAGCTTTTTGAGGGGTGGCAACCAAGGATATTTTGGAGGCAGCTACTTGGAGTTCTGTGCATACTTTTTCTAGGCATTATCACCTGCCACTTTACTCTAAGTCCAGGGCTGGTTTTGCCACTGCTGTTTTGCAGGGCATTTTGGCAGCTCCTGCTTCCTTGTAGTTAGCCATCCTCCCTTTCCTCTGCTTTGGGATTCTACCCAAGTGTAAGGACTGCAGCAATGTGAGATGAAGAACATAGTACAGTTTTGTACCTACCATAAATGTAGATGTTCGAAGATCCACATTGCTGCAGTCCAATTTACCCTCCCTCCTTCCCCTCTGTAGTTAGAGGCGGTTGTGTGGGTTGGGTTGTACATTTTGTGTATATTGTATATATTGTACATATAGTTAGTGCAAGGGTGGTTGGTTGGTTGTTTGCTGTCTTTTGGTTTTGACCTTTATTTTTAGGGTCTTCTGACATCTGGGGCAAGAAAAGACTGAGGATATGACGTCGGTCATGCGCATTTGTACCCTGTCGTCCTGATGTCAGTCAAATGCGCCCTGACCGACGTCAGCCTTATACTTTGATATTCGGGCCGACCGAGGACAGCGGACTACCCAAGTGTAAGGACTGCAGCAATGTGGATCTTCGAACATCTACATTTATGGTAGGTACAAAACTGTACTTTTCTTCCACCAGAGCCTGGCCTCCTACTTTGGAGGCTACTGGCATCTGCTGCCTTACTTTATACCACTGACTACCCTGACGTCAGTCCTCAAGCAGCAGCAACCGACAAAAGTACTAAGTGTCTGGTATTCGGGCTGTCTGAGGGCTACCCTGACAGGGATAACCCAAATGTGATGACTGCAACAATGAATACACTAACATCTGCATTGATGTAAGTGTACACAACTGTACTTTGAGGATTGGAATTTAACTCAACAGTGATTGACAATAAAACACTATGGTGAGAACACAACTTCTTTTTTCTTAGCATTTAGTGGGGCCAGATTGGATTTAGTACTGTACTGAGTGTTTGAGTACAGTACTATGGTTCCTTTGCTTTTGGAGCTTAAAGTTTTTTTTTCCTTTAAATTTTTTGCAGTTGAATATGCGAGTACAAATAAAATTGACTGTTACACAAATGTTGATTAAAAATGTTTAAGCTTGTAAAATCATTCCAGAACAGTGAGCATTATTACTGAGGTCCAGTAAAGACCAGATACACCTGTTGCAGCTAAACCATCAGATTTAAAAGTACTAGAAAAAGTTATTGTTCTTGGCAGCTTTCTTCCAGTGTTTCTTAGCGGTAACTTCTGCCTTAACTTTTAACAGAGTTGTATTTCATTCCAGGTTGTTTCGGACCTAAGTTTGCCCAGCTCTTCTATAGATGGAAGCAAAGAGGTTGTCTGTGGAATATGTATGGACAAAGTGCATGAGAAGCCCATTCCCGAAGAGCGTTGTTTTGGAATTCTTCCAAACTGTAACCATCCTTATTGTTTGGGCTGCATTCGTAAGTGGAGGAACAGCAAGGACTTTAAAAACGAGATCATCAAGTGAGTAATAGTTTTAGGAAGAACTGAAAGATGCCAGTCTGTGGTACTGCTGATGGTGTTGCACAAGTCTGAAGTGACCTAACGTACAACATAGTTTTGTTGAACTGTTTGGACATGTCTTTGTAGGTTTAATTTGGCTGCATGAATGGGATCCTTTAGATGCATACTTATTTATTTACTTCTAATTTACCTTGCCTTACATTAGATAGGATAACTAACTGGTCACAATCTGATGCACACAGTTCTTGGATTAGCTGTTCTACAGTCTGTTTAGGTATTTTCATTCCACAGTAGAAATCGGGAAACAAATTATGCACATGCATGACTTTAATGATACCAAAGAAGTAAAGGCTTTTATTATTGCAGTTTAAATATATAGGAGTTTGTCAAAAATAGGGAAAACACAGCAATACAGTGGATAATACTATAGAATACTAGCGGAGCTTTTCTCCCCGGGCCTCCACTGAAAATGGACATGTATCCAGTTGGACTAGCCCGGTAAATGTAAAATAAAAAAAAAAATAATGTTGCTGCCTGTGTTCAGAACTCTGCATTGACTTGTTGGGGTAAGTTTTTGTAAAGTTTGCATAGCTTTCATTGTATTTTTACCTTTTCTTTAACTGTAAAATTTCACTTCTGTCATCCTACGGCCTGATATCCCTGTGCCCTATCAATTGTTGAATATACCAACTTCAACTCCTCTGGCCTACCCCAGTAAAGCTGGAGCTGATCAGGGAGCCCAAGGGTGTATAGTGTAATATTGATACCTTCCAGGGTGTTTCCCTTTTTATTTAACCTACAGTTCCCCCTTCATACTAAGGACAGTGGTTGTGCACAAGGGACAGGTGTGTAGAAAGGACATGCAGCAGTTTTCCTTGCCTCTGCAGCAGCTCGGGCTTTTTCCCACCATATTTCCCTCTGGGCTATATCCTTCCATGAGGTCAGCGTCTGTAGCCTCCAGCATAGATCGCTGCTAGGAATGTCTATGCACACCCTTCCCTCACTGCTGCAGTCAGACTCCCGAGCAGCTGATAGAACCCAGGTTGGCTGGGCTGTAGTTGAGAGTTTATCCGTGTATGTCACTGGTTTGGTGAAGGGACTCTGAATTTGGTTCTTAATCCTCAGGGTCAGCAGCTGCTAGACAAGGATGTCCTACTTCATAGGTCGGAAGACCCAGGAACAGGAAGTTTCTCTATGGAAAAGAATTCCTGTATGTTGCCAGGCCACAGGGGCCAGATCCTAGCTAAGTGTCCTCTTGGTTTTGACATGTTTGTTGGGAGGTTAATAAAGAAGTGGTCTAACCTTTAAAGGTTCGATGAGTGAAGAGGGCACTTAATTTTCCGACATCACATGCAGAGTCTGTTCAATGTGAGGCAATCTGGTCAGTGTAGAGATGAAAAATTTTGTGGTACGTACATTTATTTATTTATTTATTTATTTGCAGTTGGTTTACCAGGATAGTCCATTGGGCCAAAAGAACCCGTTTTCAATGGAGTCCTGGGGAGAAAAGCTCCAAATACAGACAAAAACAGGTACATGCAAAAATTACAATAATACTTATACAGAGTAAAAGATAAAAACATTTAATACATTTAGGTTCAAAAATTCAAGAAGCATTCAAAACAATGCAATCTGATGTGGAATAAATGTCAGGGGAATAAGTTAAAAGAGTAATGTTTTATGCATTCAAAAAAGTTGTATAGACTTGCATTACAGGGTAGGTATTCTAAGGGCAATAGCTTAGATAGGAAGAGTTATGTATCGTATATGGGAAGAAGAATGGGAAGAAGAATGGGATAACATAGAATTATGAGGAGGGAGCAAGAACAATCCCATTGGGATCTTAGGTATGAATGAAGAGATTTTTGAACATGTACTGGTTAGAGGAGGTCGAATGGATGGTGGAAGTGAATTCCAGAGACGAGCAAGAGTAAAAGATAGTAGGTGCTTACCTGGGGATGAGATGGTTTATGTACTTGTAGTAAGTTTTGATTGTTAGACCTTAAGACTCTGTTAGGTAGGTGCATTTTGAAGGCGGAAGACAGGGAGGGACAGAGAGAGGGCTGAGGATGAGCTTATAAGCAAAAGTCAGCTGTATATATACGAGTTGATTGTAATTGAGCCAGTTTAGTTTATGGAGAGAGGAACAGTGATGAGTAGTGGACCTATGGCTATTGGCGAATTTGGCAATTTTGTTATAGCAGGAGGAAAGCTGTTTTTAGAGAAGTCTGAAGATTGGTCCATAATGGAGCCCCATAGAGAAGAGAGGGATGAGAAAGAGGAAGCGAGTGTGATTTTGGAAGAACTTGTAAGGTATTGGTTCTGACGGTATAGCATACCTAGTTTTTGATGGGTTTTTTTAATGTTTAGTTGAAGATGTGAGTTGTAACTAAGCTGATTGTCAATCTGTACACCAAGTAGCTTAGTTTCAGACACTATTTCAAGGGGTGAGTTATTTTGGCTGGTAATTAAGAATGAGTTCATGTCGAAGGAAGTGGATTTTGAGGAGTAAATACCATAAGTTTTGTTTTGGAGGCATTGAGTGCTAAGTGATTTGATTTCATCCAATGTTCAGTAATTGAAAAAGCTTCCTGAGTAAGTTTTGGAGCAGAGAGGGGAAGTGGCAGAGCAGATGATGGTTGAATCATCTGCATATTGGATGATGTTTGCAAATGGGATAGATTTGTGATAATCATTGATAAATATATTAAAGAGGAGGGGACCAAGAATAGAACCTTGAGGAACTCCAGTAAGGGTACTGAGGAATGGGGAAGTGGCCTTTTTCCATATTACAGCTTGGTATCTATTTGATAGATAGCTGGAGAACCAGTTTATGGTAGAGGGAGAGAGGTTAAGTTCTGACAGTTTGGTTAAGAGCAAGTTATGTGAAATGGTATGGAAGGCTTTGGAGAGGTCAAGTAGTAAGGTGGAGACGATGTGACCGGAATCTCGTGCTGTGTTAACAGTCTCAAGGAAGGCCAACAGGGCTGTCATGGTGCTATGATTTGGCCTAAATCCATGTTGTGTAGGGGTTAGCAGGTTGTTGTCTAAGAGATGTGGCAGAAGTTGAAGGTGTATACACTTTTCTAGAAGTTTAGAAATGGGGGACAGAATAGCAATGGGACGAAAGTTACTTATGTTGCAATTGTTGCCTCCTTTATGTAAGGGGATTATGAATGCTTGCTTCCACAATTGGGGTACAATGCATTCATGGATGGAGCGATTGATTAAGATGCTAATAGGATAAGCAATAGCATCTGCTGCTATAAGTAGGAAGTAGGAGGGAATATTGTCAGGGGCATTAGTACATGGCTTTAGTTTCTGAAGGAGTTTCTTTATAGTGGCCATGGGTATAGGTTTTAGTGAAAGTAGAGAAGGATGGAGAGAGGGAGAATTAGAGGGGGTACAGGTGGAGGGAGTCTGAAAGGTGGTTAAGGTGGAAGATTGGTGGGGTGAAATAGAATTGGGGATAGGGTTATTTGCAGTAGAAGGAAGGGGTGTCTTAGAAGGTGAGGTGGGGCCTGTAAAGGAGGAGGTGAGTTTGCTAATGGAGTCGATAAAAAAGGAGTTGAACTGTGTAGCTAAATCCAAGTCTGGGATATTAGGGTCTGGGGTTGGGGTATGAGGTTTGCTAGGGTTTAGAAGGGTGGAGATCCCCTTCCAGAATCTCTGGGGGTTAGTTTTGTTATTGTTTTGGAGTGAGAAGAAGTATTGTTGTTTATCAGAGATAATTAACTTTTTAACTTTATTTCTAAGGGTTTTATATGCAAGATGTTGTTCTGAGGTCTTATTTCTCAGGTAGAGTCCCCAGGCTTTGTCTCTAAGGCGCATAGCTGATAATGTGGTTTTGGTTAGCCATGGGGCAGATTTTATTTTTATTCTTTTTGTTCTTAGTGGGGCTTGGCAATCAAGTATTCCTAAGAAGGTGGAGTTAGTGGGCAACTGCTTCTTCTAAGGGCAGTGTCTTTAGATTGTTCCAATTGATTGCCTTTAGGGAATCTATGAAGATTGATGGGTTGAAACTTTTGTTATTGCGGGTAGTGATGTAGTTGTGGGTGCAATAGGAGATGCAGGGGAGTCGGTGAGTGAAAGTAGGCAGATGATCACTAAGAGGGTCAGGTAGTGTACCGCTATCAGAAAAATAATGGGGGTGTGACACTAGAATCCAGTCAAGGATGGTGCCACTGGAGGGGTCCTTTGATGGGTGGGTTATGGTGTTGATTAGTTGGGAAAAGTTATATAGATTGATGTTAAGATGACTTGTACATTGAACATGAAAGAAAATGGCCCGTTTTTAAAAAGGGGAATGTGCAGAACGTCTAAGCATAAAGAGAATTTTTTCAGCAGCTGTTACAATGTATGACTAACACAACACAGGATTTATTCTTTATCTGAAATTTAAAAAATCATTGCTGCCTGATGCCAGGAGCACTTTTGGTCAACTTTTTTTCTGTCTGCTTTTACACAAGATTTATGAAACCTGGTTAAGAAAAGTAAGTTGTGTAAAGTCTTACCATAACAGTAGTTGCAGTACTCACTTTGTGGACCTTGCAGAGAATAGCCCAATGTCTGGCCAGTATACCAAAGCCTTTAGCTGTTGTAGGTGCCATACATCACGCACACTCCCCATGCAGGACATAGGGATGTATGGGAGCAAGGACTCACAACTGAAAAAGCCCCAGGAGGAATAAAATGCCCATTGGGACAAAGGAGGAGCATGCGCATCCAGAGGGAAAACAAGAGAAAGGGCCCCTCTGCTAGGACAGAAAACACTGGGCAAGAGTTGGGGGGGGGGGGGCTACTGCAATAGTGAACAGGACATATTTATTGTTGCAGTAAGATTTTACACAACTGTACTGTCACTGTTGCAGCATTCTTCACCTTGGGGATACTACAAGAGCTGAGAAGGAAGCCACAGAGAAAACCCTCCAGAATTTCATGCAGAATAGCCTTGTCAAAACCTGGTCTGGCCCTGGAAAGAACATCAAACTTGTGTTGAAATTGGTGACAGAGAACCAAGAAAGAGGTTTCAAGGATAGAATTGTTTTCCAGACCCTTGAAAAAGGCACCAGAGGAGATGCCACTGCTCTAGCAGAATGTGCCTTTACAGATGAGAGATTTTGCTATGAAAAGAATAACATAAGGAAATGGCCTTAGAAATCCAGGAAGAGATGGTTTGCTTAGAAACAGCCAAACCAAAGTCCTGGGATGAAAAACAAAAAGCTGCTCAGATTGATTAACTTCAGATGTCCTATTCTCATGTTGCAGTGTTCTTGCATGTGAGATCTTCCTCCTGAGGGTGACAGAACGTCCGGCTCATCTGCCAGTGCTTAAGCACGGTTGCCAGACTATTTCAAGAACAAGATCCTGGATGCCCCACTGGGACACGTTTCTCTTTGGCAAGCAGTCTGCAGAGCTGTTCAAAAGTCTGCAAGAAAAAAGTAAGGAACTGCAGGACTCGAAACATCTGCTGGTATCTCCAGTAACTAAGTTTTACAGGAACGACCCAGCTAAACCAAGCTTTGTTAGGGCACCTGCTCCTCCTCCTCCGTCAAAGCATAGGAAGGGGACCAGAAAACCCTCATCCCCCAGCACTACCTTCTCTCTTCGTTTTGCTGAGTTAGTCTGCTTGATGTTCTTAGTGTTTTACTGTTGAAGTCATTACATTTGGGTAATCTGCTTGCAGGTTGCCCTCAGTCGGCCTGATTAACAAAGTCTTGGGTCCTGCGTTGGTTGCTGTCCCTTCTTCCATGATAACAGGTCGTCGGGTATAAAACATGCAGCCAACGCCATTACATCAGTCTTTCTTGCCGTGCGGTACCCGAAGCAGAAGCAGTTCGCAAGTGCCGGTCTGCCAACCCCTGAAATTTTTGATGTTCATAGTGTTTCACTGTTGCAGCCATTACAATTGGGTTATCCTGCTGGCAGGCTACCCGCAGTCTGCCTGAGTTCCAAAGTCTAGGTCCGGCATCTGTTGCTGTTGCCTCTTCCCTGACGTCAGTGCTCCAGGGGTATAAAAGATGCAGCCACAGTCATTTTCTTCAGTCTTTGCCACGCGGTGCCCGAAACAAAAGCAGTTTGCAAGTGCCGTCGGCCGACTCCTGAAGTTTTCAAATTCGAATTTCAGATCTGAAGTCTTCATTAAAGCTAAGTACCCCGTTGGGGAAACTTTTTTTTTTCTTGCTCCAGACCGATGTCAGAAAGTTGACTGCATTTCTTGTGGGAAGCAAATACCTCAAGGATTTTCATTCTTACTATATTCCTTGCCTAGGCCCTGACCATAACGTTGGTAGTCTGTTTTGTGCCAGATTTAACCAATGCACTATTAAGCGTCAGTACGATTTTGTATTTCATTACTTTGGCAGAAAATGTAATTATATAATGCCATCGGATCAGCCGACTAACGGAGTTTACAAAAAACGAGAAGAAAAAGAAAAGGCCAGGCATCAGAGATCCAAAACCGACTAGGCTTCTTCTAGGCCTTTCGCCGGTTCTCAGTGAGACACTTTCGCAGCCCCTGATGCCTGCTACCTCAGAGCCACAGGCCGCTTCCGACTTCCACGTGGAGCCAACTGGGCCTCTGGAAACTAAGGTATTGGACACTCGGAAATCATTCCCTCAGATGGGTCCGGAGCCACTGAGCAGGCATCTGCTTCTGAAGGTGTTTTCAGGCCTACACAGTTATATGGGAAACCTACTTCAGTTATAAAGGCAAAGACTAAAGCAGCTCTAAAGACAAAAACAAGTGCAGCATTCACCTGGACAGGCCTCCATGCCTAAAAAACAGATGCTTAAAATGGCCTAAGACCTTATTACTTTGATCAGGGGTTCCCCATCCCCCTCCTGAAAAGAGGCCTAGGCAAGAGTTGGAATATGAATCTTCAGACCAGGTTAACATTTCCTCTGATTCCTCCTCTGAACAAGATTACTGTATTCCTCTCTGTGAGGATTCTGAAAAATCTATTCCTTCAGCCTCTCCTCCTGAGGATTATTCTTTTGGGGAAACGCTGCATACTATGAGGGAGCATTTTCACTGGGAGAGCTAAGACTACTCAGAATCCAAGAAGAGGCTTGGAGATTTCCTTTTATTGCCCCAGCGCAGGCCCTTGGCTCTTCCGCCTGTTTTAGACATTTTAGATGTATTTTCAGAGTCCAGTTCTTCTCCAGACTCTCTACCACCAGCTCTGTTTAAGCCAGACCGATACTACAGGGTTCCTGATTCACATAAATTTCTCTCCAAAGAACCCTGCAGCAGATGAAAAAAACACAATTGCCACGGCAACCTTGGTAAAACAGAAGTACTGAACGCAAATTTATTTACATCAAGAAGAACCAGCGTTTTCGCCACAAGCCTCTTGTAGCTTCATCAGAGTAAACCATGAAAAACATAACCTGCAGCAGACCCCAAAACCATCTCTCAGGGTCCCAAAGGGGTCAAGACTTCTACCGCAAAAAACCCTATCCCCTCTGATAGGGATTGTAGAGCCCTAGGCAGATGGGGCAAAAAGATTTGTACCTCTGCTACCTTGGCTGTAAGAGCCTTAAATTGCCAATTTCATATGCTTAAGTATCAGAAATATCTTATGTCTTTGCTTAAACAGAAAATGCCAGTAAGTACAGAAGGTGCAGACAAAGAAATGCAGAATTTATTGCTTGCAGCTGAACAAGTTGGAAAGCATACTTTGCAATGTGGTTTTGATTCTCTCTGCCTCCTGCAGGGCTGCTGTTACAGGTTCTGTCATTAGGAGGCATGCTTGGTTAAAAGAACAGAATTTGCCGGATCATGTTAAAGCAAAACTATTAGATGCTCCTTTACAGCATGATATTTTGGTGCTAAAGCAGAAGGTGTTTAAGAAAATGGAGGACAAAGCTAAATCTATGCAAACAGTCAAGGATTTCTTGCAGGTACAGTCTCTCAGATTTAGTAGGAACTGGCCTACAAAAAATTGGTCCTTTCCAGTGTCAGACCACAAAGGGGCAGATACAGATGCCCTAGAGGCAGATCACAGCCCCAAGGCTCATACAGGCCTAAACAATGGGGTGCTTCTACCTCCAAAAGCAGAGGAAAAATCACAGCCATACAGAAACTGTCTCAATGACTTCCCACTTCCAGCACCAAGTGCTTATCTTTTGGCAACCCCGTTGGGAGGAAAACTAGCACTTTTTTCACAAAATTGGCACATGATCACCCAGGACAAATGGGTTCTAAATAGTGTTACACAAGGCTACAGGTTCCACTTTCACACCCTGCCAAGGCAAAACGGTATGCCAGATCTGCCACACAGTCAATGGGCAGAGGCACAAAAACAAGTTCCATCCCTTATGGACATGAGGGCCATTCAAGTACCAAAACAAGAGCAGGGTCAAGGATTCTATTCGACTGTTCCTGGTACCCAGAAAAGACAAAGGCTGGAGACCTGTCTATTCTAAACACACATCTGGATATTCCAAAATTCAAGATGTTGACTCTACAGCAGCTTCTGCCCATGTTGGGCAATAAGGCTTGGCCTGTGACTTTAGATCTAAGAGGCATACCTGCATGTCCCAATCAGACAAACATGCAGAAGATACCTCTGATTCAAAGCTGGCTCAATGCACTACCAATTCTCTTCACTGCCCTTTGGCTTATCTACTGCGCCCAGGGTCTTCACAAAGTGCCTGGCACCAGTAATTGCATTTTGCAGACAGAGGAATAAAAATATATCCTTACTTGGATGACTGCCTTATTCAAGCGGAGAACAAGGACCTTCTATAGCAACTGGTGTTTGTAAAAAGATTACTGACAAGTCTAGGGTACACAAAAGTCTAGGGTACACAGTAAACGAAAAGAAATCAAAACTCGTACCTTCTCAACAGATAATATTCCTGGGCGCAAGCTTAAATACAGCTGCCCAGATGGCTTATCTCACGCCAGACAAGCAGACAACTGACTACTTATTTCAAAATGTTGGCAACAAAGACCCAGTTATCTGCAAGAAAAATACTGCAGGCCTTTAGTTTCATGGCATTATGCATTCTGCTAATTCCATATGCAAGACTGCATATGAGGAAACTTCAGTGGTATCTAAAAAGTGTTTGTACTCAACATTGCCACAGCCTGGAAACAGTAATTACCCTCATTCCCTGCCTACAACAGGAGTTTTGATGGGCAATAGCCTGTCACCGCAACACGGGACAGCCTTTCACCTTACCCACAGCCAGGCAGACTTTGAAAACCGATGCATCAGATTACGCCTGGGGGTCTCATATGGCAGAAAAATGTATTCGGGGCACATGGTCCCCAAGCCAAATGCATCTACATATTAATCAAGAAGAGATGCTAGCTGTTCAGAATGCCCTAACAGCCTTCAAGGATCAACTTCACCCAGGCCAACTAAGGACGGACAATACTACAGTCATGTGGTACATAAGCAGGGAGGCACACATTCCTACCGCCCTACAGGCTAGCCATTAACTTGTGGCACACGGCATTGATTCTCAAAGTACACCTGCAAGCACAATTCCTGCCAGGAAGGAAAAATACTCTGGCAGACTAGCTAAGCAGAAACCTCATGGATCCCCACCAGTGGAAATTGGATCCACAAGTCTTCAGCATGTTAACAAGGACCTGGGGATGTCCGGACATAGACCTATTTGCCTCCCCTCACAACTACAAACTACAAAGATTCTGCACAAGGACTTATCACAAGCAAACGTGGAAAGTGGATGCACTGTCTTTCTGTTGGAAAAAATCTAACAGTATATGCCTTTCCTCCTATGCCTCTCCTCCCCAAAGTACTCCTCAAGGTCAAACAAGAGAAACCAAAAATGAGACTGCCCAAGACTGGCCCTGCCAGCACTGGTACCTAATCCTAAAGAGCTCGTCTCACTGCCCAGCCTGGACATTACCTCAAATGCCTCACTTATTGACCCAACAAGACAGTCTGATTCTGCACAGCCAACCCAAAACCTTAAACCTGGTGGCATGGCAGATAATATAGCCCCTCAAGACGCACCTCTCTCTAAAGCAGTGATGGATGTTATTTTGGAGGCCAGGAGGCCTAGCACCAGAAAATCTTATGCAGACAAATGGAAGAGATTCTGTGCTTGGAACCAAGCATAAGGTATTGACACGATTCCTCCAAATATTCCTCAGATTTTACAATACTTAACTGAGATGCTGGATAAAGGCCTTTTTCATCAATTAAAATTCATGCTTCTGCCATTTCAGCTCATTACAATACAGAACCAACTATTTTTTCACACCCCTTACCAAGGCAGTACCTCAGAGGGGCCAATAACAAGACCTCCAAGGAGAGCACCAATACCTGCATGGGACCGCCACTGTCTTGGAAAGACTCACTACCTCCGTTTGAGCCAACCTCTGCAGCTGACATAATTCTTAACCTGGAAAAACAGCTCTGCTCCTAGCAATAACCTCCGCTAGAAGAGTCTGAGTTAGTGGAACAGTTTATCATTTTCCATCCAGACAGGGTTTTGCTGAGGACAACCCCTACATTTTTTTCCCTCCTTTTTGGAAGTAATTACATAATTGATTGATCCAATTAGTACTTATATAAATATTGCCATTGTGCTACATTGAATTGTGATCCTTTGAAGGCAAGTTGCCTAGGTACCAGGTCTTTTGGGAAAGAAATAAAAGAAAATTTTCGCTGGATTAAGTATTGGCTGTTTGGTGTGTTTTCAGCAAACCCTACATTTATGCCTAAGGTAGTGTCCGGTGTGGCCCTTAACTAAACAATTCATTTGCCTACTTTTTATCCAAACCCACAGAATAAGGGTGAGAGAATTCTGCATCCCTTGGACATTCACAGACAGCTACGCTTCTACTTGGACAGAGCTAAAGCTTCCAGAAAGACTGATCAACTTCTAGTGGCATATGCTGCAGCATCACAAGGAAAGCCCATCTCTAAACAGACTATTTCAAAGTGGATAGGCCATTGCATTCGTTACTGCTATTCACAGCATGGTAAATCCGTGCCCAAGGACATTAGGCCACACTCCACCAGAGCAGCAGCCGCTTCAGCAGCCTTTCTCAGAGGTGTACCAACCAAAGACATATTAGAGGCTGCAACCTGGAGTTCAGTGCATACCTGTACAAAGCACCATCACTTACCTCTCTACTCTAAATCCAGGGCAGGCTTTGCCAATGCAGTTCTGCAAGGCCTTCTAGCCTCTCCTAATCCTATTTAGCTCCAGCCTCCCAACCTTGGCTTTGGGATTCAACCCAATTGTAATGACTGCAACAGTGAAACACTATGAACATGGTACAGTTGTGTACCTACCACACATGTAGATATTGGTGTATTCACTGTTGCAGCCCAGGTTACACTTCTTCCATGCCCCCTTTTCCTTGCTGGGATTTATCTGTACTTCTCTGTCCTATACAACCTATGTGGTGTATTTGCTTGTAGATGAAGGAAAAGTTGTTTTATGTGCATGCATGCTTATTGACATAAATTAGCCTACCAATTTTGGGGCACCTGACATCTAGGGCAAGAAAAACTGAAGAAAATGGCGTCTGCTGCATCTTTTATACCCCTGGCACACTGACGTCAGGGAAGAGACTACAGCAACCGACGCAGGACCTAGACTTTGGAACTCGGGCCAACTGCGGGTAGCCTGCCAGCAGGATAACCCAATTGTAATGACTGCAACAGTGAATACGCACATCTACATTTATGTTAGGTACACAACTGTACTTTCTTGCTCCTTACCGATGTCAGCAAAAGTTAAAAATTGAATTACTTGTGGAAAGCAAATACCTCAGAATTTCATTCGTACTGTATTCCTTGCCGAGGCCCTGACCACGACGTACCTTGCTCTCTGTTTTGTGCTTTATTTAATCAGCGCACTATCAGTTGTCTGTGTATTTTTGCCTCTAAATATTTCGGTTCTCTGTTTAATTATCCAGAAATGTCATCTGTTAGCCATCAGACTACCGGGATTTCAAAAAAACAGACAGGCTGCAGAGGTCCAAAACTGCCGACGACGCTTCTCCTAAGCCAGTCACCAGTTCGCTGGTACTCGATGAGGCGCTTTTGCAGCCCCTGATACCCACTAGTTCTGATTCGCAGGCCTCTATTGAGACCCATTCGGAGTCCGGTATGCCGCGAGATACTTCAGCTATGGAACCCGCGGATGTCTCTATCTTGGATGGATCCGGAGCCGCTGTGCAGGCACCGGCTTCTGAGGGTGTATTCAGGCATACAAACTTGCATATTAAATCAACACATCCTTCCTAAAGGCCTAAATCTCGATCCATGTCTAAAAAAATGACGCCCAGGCTACATGCTCAGGCCCCTATGCCTAAAAAACAAATGAGAAAAATGGCTGAAGATCTAACAACTCTCAGAGGTAGTGACCCCCCCCCTCCCCTCAAGAGGCCTAGGACTGAGCTTGATTGAGTCTTCTGATCAGGATTCTGTTTCTTCTGATGACCTGGATTTGTCCTCATCTACTTATGAGGATTCTGATGCAGAGGATTCTATTCCCTGTGCTTCTCCTGAGGATTTTTCTTTTGAGGAACTTTACATACTTTAAGGGAGCATTTTCACTGGGAAAGCCAGGAATTTTCTGATTCAAAAAAGAGGCTTAGAGATTTCCTTCTACCTCAGCATAGGCCTTTGTCTATACCTCATGTTACTAGACATTGTTGATTTCTCGGAATCCAGTTTGGCCCCTAATTTCCTGCCTCCTGCTCCTAGTAAACCTGACAGATGCTACAGGGTTCCTGAGTCCCACAAGTTCCTTTTCAAAAATCCTGTTACAGATCCAGAGACTATTTCTCAGGGGCCCAAGGGCATGAAGGCTTCTACTGCTAATAATCCTACCCCTTTTGATAGACTCCAGGGTGCTGGATAGATGGGGTAAAAAGGATGTCCTTCAAGGATGCATCTGCAGTCATAACAAATGGGTTGTCCTGTCGTCAGGCAGCCCCTCGGTCGGCCGGATTCCAAAGTCTGGGTCCAGCTTCGGCTGATGTCGCATTTCACCCGACGTCATCTCTGCTGGTCTTCGGGTATAAAAGCATCAGCCAACGCCATTTTCCTCCGTCTTTCTTGCCACGTGGCGCCCGAAGCAGAAGCTGTTCGCAAGTGCCGGTCGGTCAGATCCAGAGATTACTACTACCGAATACTACTTCGAAGACTTCTAAAAAGCTAAGTACCCCGTTGGGGACTCTTTCTTGCCTCAGCCGATGTCAGAAAAAGTAAATAACTGTAACTTGTGGGAAACAAATACCTCATAAAGATTTCCACTCTTACTGCCTACCTTGTTTAGGCCCTGACCACGACATAGCAGCCTATTTAGCCTGTGCTTCCTTCAACCGACGAACGCTTAGGCGTCGGTCGGAGTTTGCTGAACAGTTTTTCGGCTCAGATTTTGCGTACATTATGCCGTCGGATCCTCCGACTACCCAAATTGTTAAACGCAAAGAAAAAGACCGACACTCGCGGTCCGTGGTTTCGGCCGAAACCACGGTTAAGCAAGCCCCGAGTGTCTGTTTCTGCCGAAACCGAAAAAACGGGTCAATCTTCAGCCGAATCCATGACTACTACTGAGGCTCCTGCTACCTTAGTTGAATCGGCCTCTGAAGTTTTGCCTACTACTGTGGTTCCTAGTGAATTATCAGACACCATCCCTTTGGATGTCTCTACACCAGCACGTGGTGCTGCTAGGCCTCCTGCAAACATGTCTATAAAGGCCTTTGCCAGGGCTAAAGCAGCCAAAACTGTTAAATCAGTGCCTAAGACCCCCTCACATAAGCCCACTTCTAGTTCACAAATGCTTACTCTGGCAGAGGATTTAATCTCCTTAATTAGGGGATCCCAATCTCACCCAGACAGGGCCTCTCAGCCTCAAGAAAAGAGACCTAGAGCAGAGCCCCCCGAGCCAGTGTCCTCTGATTCTTCGGATGACTCAGACATTACAGATCAGCCAGAGGCTCCTTTTTCTACTTATGAAGATTCCGATGCTGAAGAATCCATTCCATCTGCCTCTCCACCAGAGGAATTTTCCTTTGGGGAAACCTTACATGCCATGAGAGAACACTTCCAATGGCAGGGACAAGATTTCTCAGATTCAAGAAAAAGGCTTAGGACCTTTCTGCACTTACCACAGCATAGGCCCTTAGCTATACCTCCACTTCTGCCCGTTGTGGATGATGCATTTAATGATGTTTGCACTGCTCCTGATACTTTACCTCCAGCCCCTGCCAAACCAGATAGATTTTACAGGGTGCCAGACACTCATCACCACCTATACAAGGCCCCACTTGCAGATCCTGAGACTATATCCCAGGGGCCTAAGGCAGTAGCTTCGACCTCAGCAAAAAACCCTCTCCCTTCTGAAAGGGAATCCAGGTCCTTAGAGAGATGGGGCAAAAAAGTTTACACCTCTGCTACTCTCTCAGCTAGAGCTTTAAACTGTCAGTTTCACATGATCCAATACCAAGAGTTTATGCTTGATCAGTTAACTAAGAAGCTGTCCTCTGATGACTCCTTAGATAAGAAATGTGTTAGAAATGGTGAATAACATTCAGCAGGTTAGTAACCATTCTTTAAAATGTGGCTATGATGCACTGGAGGCTTCATTTAGATCAGCCATGACTGGCACAGTGATAAGAAGGCATGTATGGTTGAAGGAACAGGTTTTGCCGGATCATGTTAAAGCAAAGCTGTTAGATGCTCCTATGGATAAGGCCAGTCTTTTTGGTACACCTGCTCAGCAAGTAATGAAGAAAATGGAAGAGGAGGCAAAATCTGTACAAACAGTTAAGGATTTCTTACAGGTTCAGCCCCCAAGGTTTAGCAGGAACTGGCCTGCCAAAAATTGGTCCTTTCCAGACTCCTCAAAATCTCAGAGGCAGGAATAGATGCTCTAGAGGCAGAAATCAATCCAGAGGAGGTGCCTATAGAGGACGCCAGTGGCAAGGCAATAACCAGAGGCACAGACACAACCACTGCAACACAATCACAGTGACTTGACTCTGACACCGCCTACCAGGGAGCAAATAGCAGCACCTTTAGGCGGAAAGTTAGCCTTATTTTCGAAAAATTGGCACTATCACAAAAGACAAGTGGATTTTGCAAACCATAGACCAAGGCTACAGGTTCCACTTCCACACCTTACCAGTAAAAAGAGGAATGCCAAACCTACCTCCAAATCAAAAAACAGAAGCTCTAAAGCAGATAGCTCAATTAACAAAGATGAGAGCTGTGGAAAGAGTACCAATAACACAACAGGGCAAAGGATTCTACTCCAGACTATTCCTAGTACCAAGAAAAGAGAAAAGTTGGAGACCTATTCTCGACCTGTCCGTCTTAAACACATACATCATTGTACCAAAATTCAAAATGCTGACCCTACAGCAACTTCTTCCCATGCTGGGCAAGGAGTGTTGGCTGGTAACTCTAGATCTCAAGGAGGCATACCTGCACGTCCCCATACGACCAAATTGCAGAAGATACCTCAGATTTCTTGCAGGATCAGAGCATTATCAATTCTCAGCATTGCCCTTTGGCTTATCTACTGCGCCCAGAGTATTCACAAAATGCCTGGCATCAGTAATCGCTCATTGCAGGCTACAGGGAATCCAAATTTATCCATACCTGGACGACTGCCTGTTGCAAGCGGACAACAAAAGCAAGCTGACAACAGATTTACAGAGTCATTTGCTTACTACAAGCCCTGGGATACACAGTCAATTTAAAAAAGTCAAGACTGATACCATCCCAGACAAGAACATTCTTGGGTGCGGAATTGGACACCGTAAAACAAATGGCATTCCTAACTGCAGAAAAACAAGCACAACTCCCTCTTTACTTCTTGGCATTAACAAAGCAGCACAAACTAACAGCAAGAAAAGTACTACAGGCCTTGGGCTTCATGGCATCATGCATAATCCTGGTCCCCCATGCCAGACTGCATATGAGAAAACTACAGTGGTACCTAAAGAATTTATGGTCTCAACACAGGCACAGCTTAGAAACCGAAATCCCACTAATCCCATGCCTGAAACAAGAGTTCCTATGGTGGGCTCAAGCATGCCAGTCAAACCCAGGCTTGCCCTTCCACAACTTTCAAGCAAACCAAACCATCACAACGGACGCCTCAGACCTAGGCTGGGGGGCGCACATGTTGGACAAGGGTTGTGGACTCCAGACCAGCTGCACCTGCACATAAACCAAAAAGAATTGCTGGCAGTAAAACTAGCAATCCAGAAATTCAAACCATTCCTCAAAGAAGGCCATTTAATAAGGACAGAACACCACAGTCATGTGGTACATCAACAAACAGGGAGGCACTCATTCATACCCCCTATGCAGAATGAGACTGGACCTTTGGAATATGGCTCTGAGCTACAACATCCAGTTACAGGCAATATTTGTGCCGGGAAAAGAAAACACCCTAGCAGACATGTTAAGCAGAACCACCTCGGATGCTCACGAATGGATGCTACACCCGGACATCTTAAGGCCATCACAAAGAAATGGGGAATGCCACAAATAGACCTATTCGCATCCCCACTCAATCACCAGCTCAAAAAATTCTGCACAAGGACATGCCACCCACTAGCATGGAAGGTGGACTCTCTATCCTTCAGTTGGAAAGGCCTGACAGCATATGCATTTCCACCTCTGCCTTTGATGCACAATGTACTACTGAAAATCAAAGAGGAACGTCCAAGGATAATTCTGATAGCTCCGAATTGGCCAAGACAACACTGGTATCCTTTGCTGAGGAGCATGTCTCGGGGGAGAATGTGGCCAATACCCCTGATGCCTTTGATGTTAACTCAGAACTACAACATCATGCACCCAAACCTAAAAACCTTGCAACTGACTGCCTGGAACATCACATAACAGCTACTAACCCAGACTTATCCCAAAGGGTTAAAGACATTATCCTTGAAGCCCGCAGACCTTCAACAAGAAGGAACTATGCAGGAAAATGGAAAAGGTTTGTCATTTGGAGTACTGAAAGAGGAAAAGATGTCTCGAACATAGATATTGCTAACATCCTGGAGTACTTGGCAGAGCTTCTACATACGGGCCTGTCCTACTCCATCAAGATACATGCATCAGCTATTTCCGCAGAATACAGCTTCGATCCACCTGTCTTTTCGCATCCTCTACTCAGGCAATTCCTCAGAGGGATCAAGAATGTAAAACCTCCTAGGAAACCACCATTACCAGCATGGGACTTGAACTTTGTGCTAGAAAAATTGACACTCCCTCCATTTGAACCAGCAGCAACAGCAGATCTTCAACACCTATCATGGAAAACTGCTTTCCTACTGGCAATTACTTCAGCAAGGAGGGTTTCGGAACTACAGGCCTTAATGGCAGTACAACCCTTCCTAATCTTCCATCAAGATAGTGTCCATGAGAACTAATCCTACTTTTATGCCCAAGGTGGTATCCAGAGTGTCTTTAAACCAGGCAATCCACCTACCTTCTTTCCCAATCCACAGAACAGGGGGGAAAGGCTGCTGCATACCTTGGATGTACATAGACAGTTACGCTACTACCTGGACAGAACCAAAAGTAACAGAAAAACTGACCAGCTTTTAGTAGCCTATGCAACAGGAAGGGAAGGAAAAGCAATTTCCAAACAGACAATCTCCAAATGGATAGGAAATTGCATAAGATTCTGTTACTCCTACCATGGAAAAAGTACAGTTTTGTACCTACCATAAATGTAGATGTTCGAAGATCCACATTGCTGCAGTCCTTACACTTGGGTAGTCCGCTGTCCTCGGTCGGCCCGAATATCAAAGTATAAGGCTGACGTCTGTCAAGGCGCATTAGACTGACATCAGGACGTCAGGGTACAAATGCGCATGACCGTCATATCCTCAGTCTTTTCTTGCCCCAGATGTCAGAAGACCCTAAAAAGAAAGGTCAAAACCAAAAGACAGCAAACAACCAACCAACCACCCTTGCACTAAGAATATATACAATATATACAATATACACAATATTTACAGTCCAACCCACACAACCGCCTCTAACTACAGAGGGGAAGGAGGGAGGGTAAATTGGACTGCAGCAATGTGGATCTTCGAACATCTACATTTATGGTAGGTACAAAACTGTACTATGTTCATCTCACATTGCTGCAGTCCTTACACTTGGGTAGAATCCCAAAGCAGAGGTAAGGGAGGATGGCAAAACTATAAAGAAGCAGGAGCTGCCAAAATGCCCTGTAAAATAGCAGTGGCAAAACCAGCCCTAGATTTAGAGTAAAGTGGAAGGTGATAATGCTTAGAGAAAGTATGCACTGAACTCCAAGTAGCTGCCTCCAAAATATCTTTAGTTGCCACCCCCCTTAAAAAAGCTGTCGAAGTGGCAGTAGCCCTAGTGGAATGAGGCCTAATCCCAGCTGGAATCTCCTTGCCATGATGGGAATAACAGAAAGCAATGCAAAACCCAATCCACTTAGAAATAGTTTTTGACACAGGCTTGCCCTGAGAACTCAAAGCAAAAGAAACAAATAACTGCTGAGTCTGCCTGAACCCTTTAGTTCTGCTCAAATAATATCGCAACTGCCTGTGTACATCTAAAGTGTGCAAAATCTTTTCCCCTTTATTTTGGGGATTTGCATAAAAAGTAGGCAAATGAATAGTTTGGTTTAAAGCCACACTAGAAACCACTTTGGGCATAAAGGAAGGATTAGTACGTAAAGATACCCTATCCTTATGGAAAATTAAGAGAGGCTCCACCGCCATAAGGGCCTGCAATTTAGAAACCCTTCTTGCAGAGGTAATGGCCAACAAAAAAGCAGTCTTCCATGATAAATATTTCAACTCGGTAGTAGCTGCAGGCTCAAAAGGTTGTAGAGTGAGTTTCTCCAACACAAAATTAAGATCCCAAGCAGGAGTAGGAGCTCATGGGGTCTTATATTCTTTGCCCCTCTAAGAAATTGCTTGAACAAAGGATGAGAAAACAATGGTGGGTCACAATCATAGTGAGCCGAAATTGCTGCAGCATGAACCTTAATAGAAGAGTAACTCAGAAAGATATTGAAGAGCCACACTTAAATTAGGCTCAGAAACATCAAAATCCTTTGCTGTACTCCAAAATAAAAATCTCTTCCATTTATCTGCGTACACTTTCCTTGTACTAGGCCTTCTAGCTTCCAAAATAACATTCAAAACTTGCTGTGGAAGTTGAGACCCTCTATGGTTCAAAACAGAATATGCCAGGCTGTTAGGTGAAGAGAGTGAAGCTTGACATTGAGTAAATGACTGTTCTCCTGAGACAACAGGTGTGGAATCGAAGGCAAAGGCCATGGAGGCTCCTGCACCAGACTTCTCAGTAATGGGTACCAGTGCTGTCGAGGCCAATCTGGAGCTATTAAAATCATCTTTGGCTTGTCCTGTCTGACCTTCAGAAGTACCTTTGGGAGGAGAGGCAGAGGTGGAAAGGCATACACATGAAGATTGCTCCAATTGAAAGAAAGAGCATCCACTTTCCAAGCTGTGGGATGAAACCTTTTTGTGCAAAACTTTGGCAGCTGGTGGTTTAGTGGAGAAGTGAACAGATCTATGTCTGGAGTTCCCCATGACACTGTCAATTTCTGAAATACATGAGGATCCAATTTCCACTGTGGGGATCCATAATTGTCTGCTCAACACATCTGCTAAGGAGTTCTGTGCTCGGCAGAAACCTTGCCTGAAGATTTAGCTGTAAACTGAGAGCAGTCTCCCACAAAATCATTGCTTGCCTGCATAGAGGATAAGAATGTGTTCCCCCTTGCTTGTTGATGTACCACATGACAGTTGTGTTGTCTGTTAGAATCAACACCTGCCCTGGAAGAAGTAAATCCTTGAAAGCTATTAATGCAAACTGGACTGCTAACATCTCCTTCAAGTTGATATGTAGATGTTGTAGTCTGGCAGGCCACTTGTCTTGTATCAACTTTCCATTTAGATGAGCTCCCCAAGCTTTGTCTGAGGCATCTGTCGTTAAAATCTGACTCTCCTCTGGCCGGGTCAGAGTCCCTTGTTTAGGTGACATTCCTGAGCCCACCACAAAAACTCCTTTTGAATGCAAGGTATCTGAATGACAGTGTCCAGATCCTGGCAGTGCTGTGTCCATACATTTTTGAGATACCATTGTAGCTTCCTCATATGCAGTTTGGCATTGGGAAGCACCAGAATACAAGATGCCATGAACCCCAAGGCTTGAAGGACTGTCCTTGCAGTCAGCCTGGACTGATGAGACAATTGATGAAAGTAAAGGGAAAGATTCTTTTGTTTGTCCAGGGTCAAAAAGGCCATCTGGGATGCTGTATTCAGTCTTACACCCAGAAAGCACATGTCCTGAGAGGGTACTAGACTGGACTTTATTTCGTTCACAGAATACCCCAGGCATCTTAGCACTGCTATCACATATTCCAAATGATGAAGAAGCTCGTCCCTTCCTTGAGCCAGAATCAGGCAATCGTCCAAATAAGGATAGATCTGTATTCCTTTTAGCCTGAAGAAAGCCATCACTGGAGCCAGAACTTTCGTGAACACTCTGGGCACAGTAGATAAGCCAAAGGGCAATGCAGAGAACTGATAATGAGAAGTCCCAGCCCGAAAACGCAGATACTTCCTGCAACTCAGTCTGATAGGAACATGAAGGTAAGCCTCCTTGAGATCCAAAGTTACCATCCAATGATCTTTGCCCAGCAGAGGTAAAAGCTGTTGTAACGTCAACATTTTGAACTTGGGAATGTCCAGATAAGTGTTGAGGATAGATAAATCCAAAATTGGTCTCCACGTGTTCCCCTTCTTTGGTACTAGGAACAGGCGAGAATAAAATCCTAGGCCCACTTCTGGCATAGGGACCGGCTGTATGGCCCCTATTTGTAGTAGCAGAGAAATTTGTCTGTGAGCCTCTATTCTTTGCTGAGGAGGAACGTCTGGCATGCCTTTGAAAGTAGGCAAGGTATGGAAATAAAACCTGTAACCTTGGTGTATGATATCCAATACCCATCTGTCTTGGGTAATTAAACTCCAATTTTCCTTGAAAAGTGCCAACCTTCCTCCCAAAGGTGCTGCCAGACGAGAAGGCTCTGGCAGCTGAAAAGGTAGGTCATTGGGTCTGTTTACGAAAGGACTGACCCCTGCCCTCACCTGAAGACTGTGCAGGTGAACTCCCTGTTCTAGGCCTGAAAGAGCCCTGAGCTCTGCCCCTGCCACGTCTAGATCTACCCCTAGACTGGGAATCATAAGAAGGATACGTCCACCCCTTGGTAGGCCAATTTCTACTAAACTTCGGAGGCTGAACCTGCAAAAAATCTAACAGTCTGCATAGACTTAGCCTTGTCTTCCATTTTCTTTAAGACTGCCTCAACAGGAGAACCAAACAACACATCAGATTGTAAAGGAGCATCTAAAATCCTTGTCTTAACATGGTCAGATAAATTCTGATCCCTCAGCCAGGCGTGCCTGCGAAGAACTGACCCAGTGGCAGCCACCCTAGACGAGGCCTGTACAGCATCAAAACCACATTGCAAAGAATGCTTACCCACCTGTTCAGAAACATGTACTAAATCTTGTAACTCTTTACACTCAATACCTTCCGCCAGAGCATCTACCTTAGACTTCAATTGAGAAAGTAGATAGTTTTGGTATTTCAACATGTGAAACTGGCAATTCAAAGCCCTCATAGCTAGGGTGGAAGTATAGACTTTCTTTCCCCATCTATCCAAAGCCCTGGCCTCTTTATCTGGAGGAACCGGATTTTTAACAGCAGAAGCCTTTAACACCCTTAGGCCCCTGACTAACAGTTTCTGGGTCCGCCCTAGGACTCTTAAAAAGATACTTATGAGCTTCAGGCACCCTGTAATACCTATCCGGTTTAACAGGAGCAGGAGGCAAAGAATCAGGATTAAGAGAAGCCTCTGCAAACACATCTTCCACAACATCCAGAACAGGAGGTATAGTCAAAGGCCTATGCTGGGGTAAAAACAAAAATTCCCTAAGCCTTTTCCTGGAATCAGAGAAGTCCTGACCTTCCCACTTAAAATGCTCCCTCATGGAATGAAGAGTCTCTGAAAAAGAAAAATCCTCAGGAGGAGAAGCAGGAGGAGTAGAATCATCCACATCAGAATCAGAATAAGGAGAATACTCCTGCAAGTCTTCAGCCGAAGACTCTGAAACATCTGAAGCCTGCTCAAAACTCCCCAACTCAGGTTCCACCCTAGGTCTCTTATCAGGAGGGGGCAAAGAACCTCTAATCAAAGTAATCAAATCTTCTGCCATTTTAAGCATATGCTTCTTGGGCACATATCCTGAAGAACTAGGGGTGACACCAACTGAAGCTAAACCTGGCCTGCCTCTGGGAGAAGCCTTGGAAACAGAAGGAGAGGGCCTAACCACCCTAGGAAGGGAGTACAGTAACCTGAGAAGCCCCTTCAGCCTGACCTGCCTCCTGAGAGGCCACATCCTGCAACAACAAAGTCTCCCCCTGGGACTCCAGAGAAACCTCCGGTGGAACCCTTGGCTCCACCGACACCTCTAAAGAACCGGCGTCCGATACGGACGACTCTTCTTGCCTGGGCTTAGCTGCTTTATCCTTGCGCTTCTTCGAAGAAGCGGACGTCGGAGCATCCGACGGCATATTATAATTGCACCGCTTCCCGAAGACTAACCTGGCACAATCTAACCTTCTCTTAATAGTGCGCTTATTAAATCTAGCACAAAAGCGACACCCAACAATGTCGTGCTCAGGCCCTAAACAAGGAATACACAAAGTATGATCTCTATGCGGTATCTGTTTCCCACAAGAAA
This sequence comes from Protopterus annectens, assembly GCF_019279795.1. Taxonomy (NCBI): domain Eukaryota; kingdom Metazoa; phylum Chordata; order Ceratodontiformes; family Protopteridae; genus Protopterus; species Protopterus annectens. The sequence continues at coordinate 139,171,887 of NC_056739.1, forward strand.
TAGTTATTCACTTTTTCTGACATCCGGTAAACCACTGAGGCAAGAAAAAACTAAAATATTCCCCAACGGGGTACTTAGCCAACTTTGACTCTGTCTGAAACTCCGAATTCGAAAAATTTCAGAACGCCGAACGGCACTTGCAACGCTGCTTCTGCATCGGACCATGCGGCAAAAAAGACTGAGGATATGACGTCGGTCATGCGCATTTGTACCCTGACGTCCTGATGTCAGTCTAATGCGCCTTGACCGACGTCAGCCTTATACTTTGATATTCGGGCCGACCGAGGACAGCGGACTACCCAAGTGTAAGGACTGCGGCAATGTGAGATGAAGAACATCCAGTTCCACAGAACATAAGACCTCATTCTACAAGGGCTACAGCCACTACCACAGCTTTCTTACGAGGAGTGGCAACCAAGGACATTATTGAGGCGGCTACTTGGACCTCCGTGCATACATTTGCCAAGCATTATAATTTACCTCTATACTCTAGATCCCGAGCAGGGTTAGCCTCTGCTGTATTGCAAGGGATCCTAACTACACCATAATTCTTCTTCCTCCACCCCTAGTTTGGCTATGGTATTCTACCCATTTGTTATGACTGCAGATGCATCCTTGAAGGACATAGTACAGTTTTGTACCTACCATAAATGTAGATGTCCGAACAGGATAGCATCTGCAGTCAGGATTACCCACCCTCCTTCCCCTCTGTGGTACTCCTAGGGTATTTACCCTCCTAATAGCTAGCTGGGGGGAGTCTCTTATGGTGTATTTGTTTGTATATATGTACATACATGCTTATTTTTTGTTTGCCTTCTACTATTTTGGAAACATTGGCATTTATCCAAAATTTAGCTCCCTAGAGGGCAACTGGCATCTGGGGCAAGAAACACTGAGGAAAATGGCGTCGGCTGATGCTTTTATACCCGAAGACCAGCAGAGATGACGTCGGGTGAAATGCGACATCAGCGGCCGGACCCAGACTTTGGAATCCGGCCGACCGAGGGGCTGCCTGACGACAGGACAACCCATTTGTTATGACTGCAGATGCTATCCTGTTCGGACATCTACATTTATGGTAGGTACAAAACTGTACTTTATTACTTCTGCAACCTTGGCAATCAGAGCTTAAATTGCCAATTTCATGTGTTAAAATAGCAACGTGTTATTGGACTGCTTAAACAGAAAATGATTCCGGACTGTGTGGAAAATAAAGATTTACAGGACTTGATACATTCTTCTGAACAAGTTGGAAAACGTACTTTGCAAATGTGGTTTTGATTCTTTAGAGGCCTCTTGCAGGGCTGCTGTTACTGGGTCTGTGCTTTGAAGACGTGCTTGACTTAAGGAGCAATCTTTGCCTCATGTTAAAGCTAAATTGTTGGATGCTCCTTTAAATCGGGACAGCCTGTTTGGTAACACTGCTGAAGTTCTTAAAAAAATGGAAGATGAAACTAAATCTATGCAAACTGTTAAAGATTGTTTACAAGTGCAACCTCCTAGATTTAGTAGACACTGGCCTACTAAATTGTTCCTTTCCAGTTCCTTCTCAAGCCAAACCTAGACACAGCAAAAACCCCAGGTTTCAGTCCCAGGGTCTCTCGGAACTAAGCGGGTGGGGCTCCACTTCCAAATCTGGAAATAAGACACCCCCCCTTATGGTAAACATTCTCAATAACTTCCTTTTAAAATTCCCAAGAACTTATCTTTTGACTGCCCCTTTGGGGGGAAAGATTGCTCTTCATGCAGAGAACTGGGAACTCGTAACTTAGGACAAATGGGTTTTAAATAGCGTCCCAGGGATACAGGTTTCATTTCCACACATTGCCAACACAAAATGGGTGGCCAGACCTGCCCCCCCCCCCAATCAATGGGCAGAGGCTCAAAAAGAAGTACTTTCCCTCTTAAGCATGGGGGCTATTCAACTGGTACCAGAAGAGGAAAAGGGACAAGGTTTCTACTCCAGACTTTTTCTGGTACCCAGAAAAGACAAATCATGGCATCCAATCCTGGACCTGTCTAAACACCTTTTTGGTGATTCCAAAATTCAAGATGCTGACTCCACCAATTTCTTCCTATGCTAGGCAAAGACGCCTGGTTGGCAACACTAGATTTAAAAGAAGCAAACCTGCACATCCCAACCAGGGCATCTTTCAGAAAATACCTAAGCTTCAAAGCAGGCTACACGCATTCAGTTCTCTGCACTGCCCTTTGGTTGTCTACTGCGCTCAGGGTATTCACAAAGTGCCAGGCTCCAGTTGTTGCATTTTGCAGGCAAAGAAGTATTCAGATATACCCATAACTGGACGATTGTCTAATTCAGGCAGAAAGTCTGGGCATACTTTTGAATCATCTTGCGTTTATAAAATGGGTTTTAACTTGTCTGGGGTACACCATAAACGAAAAGAAATAACTGGTACCCTGTCAAATTACATTCCTGGGAGCAAGCTTGAATACAACTTCCCAGATGGCTTACCTCACGCCAGAAAAGCAAATTCATTTGGTAACCTATTTTCAAACAAGTGGCCACAAAAACCCTGCTATCTGCAAGAAAAATACTGCAAGCCTTGGAGTTCATGGCTTCCTGCATTCTTCTAATTCCATATGCAAGACTGCATATGAGGAAACTACAGTGGTATCTAGCAAGCCTATGGAGTCAACATTCTCGCAGCCTAGAAACAATGATTCCCGTCATACTTTGCCAACGCCTAGTGTTCCTCTGGTGGGCGGAGGACTGCCACCAAAACATGGGACTACCATTCACACTACTCCCTGCAGCCCAAACCCTAACAGATGCATCAGACTATGCATGGGGGGCTCACCTGGCAGGGAAGTGCATTCAGGGCAAAATGGAAGTAAAGTCTGATGCACCTACTTATCAATCAAATGGTAAAAATGGACAACACCACAGTTGCGGTACATAAAACAAGCAGGGGGGGGGTACACATTCCTACTCCCTCTGCAGACTAGCCATGGCGATGTGGAACACAGCCTTGAGCTACCAAGTGCACCTACAAGCTCAATTCCTGCCAGAAAAATTAAATACACTGGCAGACGGACTAAGCAGAAACCTTATGGACCCACATGAGTGGAAACTGGAACAAAGGAGTTTCAACATGTTGAGCGAATGGGGGAGCCCAGACATAGATCTATCTGCTTCCCCCAGAAATAGCAGTTGGACAAATTTTGCACAAGTTCTCCCCACAAATAAGCCTGGAAAGTGGATGCTCTGTCCTTAAGCTGGAAAACCCTTTCAGTCTACGCCTTCCCATCGCTGTCACTGCTCTCCAGAGTTCTACTTAGTCAAACAGGACAAACCAAGGATGATCTTGATTGCTCCAGACTGGCAGCGCCAAAATTTGTACCCCCTCCTGCGCAGTGTCGCAGTTATCTCCATGGCACCTGCCTCGGACCCCTTCTTCTGTCTCAGGAGAACCAAATTCTGCACCCTTAGCTTCCAACATTGACCCTTGTAGCCTGGCTAATCAGTTAAATTCACCCTTATCCCTCAGCAAAACTGATGGATGTCATCTTAGAGGCAAGGAGGCCTAGTATTAGAAAATCCTATGCTGAAAAATGGAAAAGATTCTGTGCCTGGAAAGATTCTGTGCCTGGAACCAATCTCAAGGGATGAGCACAGCAGCACGCAATTTACCTCAGATTTTGCAATACTTAATGGAGATGCTTCACGAGGGCCTGTCATTTTCCTCCATTAAAATCCATGTTTCAGCCATTTCAGCTCATAATACAGAACCGCCCCTCTTCTCTTATTCTCTGCTCAAGCAGTACCTCAGAGGGGCCAAAAAACATGAGAGCTCCAACCCCTGCCTGGGACCTTAACTTTGTATTGGAATAACTCGCTCTACCTCCTTTCGAGCCAGCTGCTACTGCAAACTTAAAGTTCCTTTTTTGGAAAACCGCTTTCCTTTTAGCAATCACTTCAGCTAGGAGGATATCTGAATTACAGGCCCTTATGGCAGTGGAGCCTTTCATCATCTTTCATGCGGACAGGGTATCACTCTGGACCAATCCATCCTTCATGCCCAAGGTAGTATCCAGTGTGGCTCTTAATCAGTCCATTCATTTGCCAACCTTTCCCAATCCACAGAACAAAGGGGAATGGATTCTGCATTCCTTGGATGTGCACAGACAACTTAGATTCTACTTGGACAGGACTAAACTTCGAAGAAAATCTGAACTGCTGGTAGCATTTGCTGCAGGGGCAGAGGGGAAGGCTATTTCAAAACAAACCATTTCTAAATGGATAAGCCATTGCATTAATTTCTGCTATAAGCACCATGGAAAACCTATCCCCCAGGGGATCAGATCTCACTCCACCAAGGCTGCATCTACTTCTGCAGCCTTTCTCAGAGGTGTTCCTACCAGGGATTTCCTAGAAGTTGCTACCTGAAGTTCTGTACATACTTTCACCGAGCATCATCATTTGCAGATTTTCTCTAAATCCAGAGCTGGCTTTGCCACTGCTGTCTTGCAGGGCTTTATAGCTGGCCCTAATGCTGTATAAACTCTTCCTACCCAGCCATAGCTTTGGGAATCTACCCAAATGTAATGACTGCAGCTGTGAAACACGAACATAGTACAGTTGTGTACATAAATGTAGATGTTCGAGTGTATTCACTGTTGCAGTCGTGGTTACCATCCCTCCAGCCCCCTAACTTCTGGCTATACCTCTACTTTCCTTTACTATGTTTAAACGCCTTTTTGGTGTATTTGTTTTTTGTTGGAGGTATACCTTTGTGTTTTGTTTATTTGCTCCCCATTAGGGGGGCACCTGACATCTGGGGCAAGACAAACTGATGTAATGGCGTCGGCTGCATGTTTTATACTCCTGATGTCATGGAAGAAGGGACAGCAACTAAAGTAACACCCAAGACTTTGTTAATCAGGCCGACTGAGTGCAACCTACAAGCAAATTGCCCAAATGTAATGACTGCAACAGTGAATACACTCCCAACATCTACATTTATGGTAAGTGTACACAACTGTACTTTTGTTTCCTGGAGAGAATGTAAGAGGCTTGTAGAGAATGTAAGAGGTTATGTTTTGTTGCCATTTCCCAGATTTGTATAGTTATCTGGCGTAACTGGTACTCCTTTTTCCCTCCTTGCTTGTTGAATTCACATGACAGTTGTCTGTAACAATGTGTAGCTGGCCTGGTTGCAAGACTGGAAGGAAAGCTTTGAGCCAGTAATAGTGCTGTCATTTCCCTGACCACCCTAAATCTTGTGTATCTGTGCATGGTTTGAGTGATGGGAGGTAGTTGGAGTGGGATGCCCTGGTTCTGAGAAACTTGCTGAATCCACCACTTTAGTTCTGTTTTAGGCAGGGCAGGAGGGGAATACGTTTATGTAATGAATGCTGGCTTTGAAACCATATATTTTCTAAATACCATTGACATTTTCTCATGCATCCTGGCTAATTGAAGTATGGGAATGGATGCTGCCATGAGACCCTAGTACCTGCGAAAACCATCTTGCAGAGAGATGGGATTTCGTAAGTAGGCCTTGAAAATGGTTTGGGGGAAGAGTGCCTTTTTCTCCAGTGGGAGAAAGGATCTCAAGTCTGTTATCCTGCAACCTTGGAAAACTGTCCTGAGGAAGAAATGAGGACTTCTGGAGGTTGATAGTGAAGCCCAGGTTGTGCAGGACAGTCATTGTGAATTTGAGATGGTTTTGCAGGGTGGATTCTGATTCTGCCAGAATAAGAATGTAATTTAGGTAAGGGTAGATTTAGTCCCTTGGTTCTGCAGTAGGCAATGTCTGGGGCCCGGCACTTCGTAAATCTGGGAGCAGTAGACAAGCCAAAGGGCAAGGCTGCAAACTGAAGGTGTGAAGACTGTCCAGTGAAGCACAGAAACGTTATGTGGGAGGGTCTGATAGGGATGTGCAGGTAGGCATCCTTCAGATTGAGTGACCATGAAGGCTTTGGGTGGACTGAGGGGTAGCAAAGTTTTGTAGGGAGGGCATCCTGAAGGACAGAACCTTTAGGAACAGGTTTAGATGAGAAGTCCAGGACTGGCCTCCAATGGCCATCCTTCTCGGGGAATAGAAGCCTTTTCCTTCCTGTCCTGAGGAAACTGGCGCTCTAGTTCCTAGAGTCAGGAGTTCTTTCAATATGAGAGGGAATAAATGTATCTGGTTTCTTGGAGGGGATAGGAATACTTTTTGGCCTTGGCTTTTCCTTCCAAGTTAGAAAACATCCTTTTTTGGATGACTGAAAGCACCCAAGTATCAGAGGTAATTGATTATCTTCGTGTTTCACTGTTGCAGTCATCACATTTGTGTTATCTGCCTGCAGGTAGCGCTCAGCCGACCTGAATACCAGAGTCTTCAGATTTCTGCTTCTGATGCTGTTGTCTCTTCCATGACGTCGGGTCGTCACTGGTATAAAACATGCAGCTGACTCTATTGCACAAGTCATTCTTGCCATGCGGTACCTGAAGCAGTTTGCAAGTGCAGCTCGAACAACTCCTGAAATTTTCATTTTCGAGTTTCGGACCCGAAGTCTTCAAAAAGATAAGTACCCCGTTGGGGATCCTTTTTCTTGCTCTAACCGATGTCAGGAAAAATTGTCTTGCCTGTGGAAAGCAAATACCTCATAGAAATTTTCATTCTTATTGTGTCACCTGTTTAGGCCCAGACCACGATGTCCCTCGCTGTCTGTTTTGTGCCTTGTTCAATGCCCGAAGTATTCGTCATCCGGCTATTTTTGTAGCTAAATACTTTCGTTCTCGGTCTCCGTACTCAGAAATGGCTTTAAGCCATCAGACTATCTTCCGAAAAACGTAAGGATAAAGACAGAGACTGCATAGATCCAAAACTGCTGACTTCGCTTCCGTTAAACTAGTCACCAGTCCACCGGTTCTCAGTGAGGTGCTTTTGCAGCCCCTGATACCCACTACTACAGATTCGCAGGCCTCTACGGAGACCCATTCGGAGTCTGGTATGCCAAGAGATGCTTCAGCTATGGAGCCTGCGGATGTCTGTCTTGGATGGGTCCGGGGCTGCTGTACAGGCACCGGCTTCTGAGGGTGTATTCAGGCCTACAGACTTGCTTTTTAAACAGACACCATCTTCTTCATCCAGGCCTAAAACTCGACCCATGCCTAGAAAACAGACGTCCAAACCACATGCTCAGGCCCATATGCCTAAAAAAACAAGTGCTTAGAATGGCTAAAGACTTTATTACCTTAATTAGGGGAAGCCAGCCTTCCCCCTCTAAGACCTAGAACTGATTTTCCTTCTGATTCTTTTGATCAGGAATCTATTTCTGTTTCTTCTGATTACTAGGATTTGCCCTATGAGGATTCTGATGCAGAGGAATTTCATTCCCTCTGCTTCCCCTCCAGATTATTTTTCTTTTGGTGAAACCTTGCATACTTGGGGAGCATTTCTGCTGAGAAAGCCAGGATTACTCTGACTCCAAAAATAGGCTTTGGGAATTCTTACTCCTTCAACACAGGCCTTTAGCTATCCCTCATGTTCTGGACATTGTAGATCAAGCTTTCTTGGAATCTACCATTTTCCCAGACACTTTACCTCCAGCTCCCAGAAAACCTGACAGGTAGAGTACCAGACTAGATTTCCTCTTCAAGAATCCTACTGCGGATCCAGAGACCATTTCCCAAGGACCAAAGGGCATTAAGGCTACTGCTGCCAAAAACCGTACCCCTTCTGATACTCCATCTGTCCAATGCTCTAGAATCTGTAAGAAGGTATATACTTCTGCTACTTTGGCCACAGATTCTAGAGCATTGGACAGATGCAGTAAAAAGGTATATACTTCTGCTACTTTGGCCATTAGGGCTTTAAATTGCCAGTTTCATATGTTAAAGTACCAGCAGCATATTATGGGACTGTTAACAGAAAATTATGTTTATTCCGGACTCTGCTGAACACACAATTACAGGATTTAATGCATTCTGCTGAACAAGTTGGTAAACCTACTTTGCAATGTGTTTTTGACACTCTAGAAGCATTTTGCAGGGCTGCTGTCACTGGGTCTGTACTTAGAAGGCATGCTTGGCTTAAGGAGGAAAACTTGCCAGATCATGTTAAAGCTAAATTATTGGATGCTCCCTTAAACCAAGACCGCCTGTTTGGCAACAAAGCAGAAGTCCTCAAAAGAATGGAGGAAAAAGCTAAATCTATGCAAACTCTTAAAGATTTCCTGCAAGTACAGCCTCCCAGATTTAGTAGGCATTGGCATTCAAAGAATTGGTCCTTTCCAGCCTCTTCCAGGCCTTCTCAGTCCAAACCCAGGAACAGCAGAACGCCTAGGTTAGTCTCAGGCTACGCACAGGCCTAAGCAGTGGTGGGCTCCCACTTCCAAAGCAAGTAGTAGTAAGACACTACCCCCCCCCCCCCCAATGGAAAAATTGCACAATGACTTAACCTAAACCCTTCCAAGCCCTGCTCAACTACCTGCTCCCTTAGGAGGAAAGCTTGCCCTGCATTCAAAAAACTGGGAACTCATTACCCAGGACAAATGGGTTTTGAATATAGTTTCCCAAGGATATAGATTCCATTTCCACACTACCAACCCCAAACAGTTGACCAGACCTACCTCCAAATCAGTGGGCAGAGGCTCTACAGCAGGATGTTCGTGTTTGACTGTTGCAGTTTTGGTAATCTGCTGGCAGGTTGCCCTTAGTTGGTCTTATTAAGTCTTGGGTTCTGCGTCGGTTGCTTCCATGACGTCAGGTGTATAAAACATGCAGCTGATGCCATTGCATCAGTCTTTCTTGCCATGCGGTGCCTGAAGCCGAAGCAGTTCGCAAGTGCCGGTCGGCCGACTCCTGAAATTTTCGTTTCTTGGTTTCAGAACCAAAATCTGTAACTTAAAGCTAAGTACTCCATTGGGGAAACTTTTTTACTTGCTCCTTACCAATGTCGGTAAAAGTTAATTGTATTACTTGTGGGAAGCAAATATCTCAAGGATTTTCATTTATACTGTATTCCTTGTCTAGGCCCTGACCACGATGTACCTTGCTGTCGGTTTTGTGCTTTAATCAGCACACTAGCAGTCGTTGGTACATCTTTGCTTCTAAATATTTCGGTTCTCTGTTTAATTATCCAGAAATGACGAAAATTGGCCATCCGACTACTGGAATACCGAAAAAACGCAAAGAAAGGCCATTGAGGTCCAAAACAGCTGACTATTCGAAGCCAGTTTGGTACTGTGTGCTTTCGCAACCCCTGATACCCACTACTTCTGATTTGCAGGCCTCTACTGAGACCCATTCGGAGTCCGGTATGCTGCGAGATTCTTCACATATGGAACCCATGGATGTCCTTCAAGAATGCAACTGCAGTCATAACATATGGGTGGTCCTGCCTCAGGCAGCCCTCGGTCGGCCGAATTCCAAAGTCTGGGTCCGGCGTCGGCTGGTGTCGCCGGCTCTCCGACGTCACAACGGCTGGAGTATAAAGGCATCGGCCAACGCCATCTTCAGTCTTTCTTGCCAAGCAGTACCCGAAGCAGAAGCAGTTAGCAAGTGCCGGTCGGTCAGCTCCTGTGTTTTCAGTACCGAAGTCATCTAAAAGCTAAGTACCCCATTGGGGAACATTCTTTCTTGCCTCAGCCGATGTCAGAACAAATTGAGAAAGTTAATAATTGTTTGTCTTGTGGTAAACAAATACCTCATAAGGACTTCCATTCTTACTGTCTTCCTTGCCTGGGCCCAGACCACGACGTCTCGGCCTGTGCTGCCTGTGCTTGCTGTAATAAGCGCACTCAGGCGCCGGGCAGAATTTGCTGAAGACTTTCGGCGAATCTTTTGCGTATACCATGCCGTCTGATCCACCGACAGCTCAATCTTCCAAAAACCGGAAGGACCAGGACTGGCATCCTCTGCCCGCGTCCTCTACCGATTCTACTCCTAGACCCTCCGCTAGTGCTTCGGTCCCTGCGGAAGCGATATTTCAACTGCTCCAGGCCGACACAGCGTTAACTCGTCCTTCGGTCCCGGAGACCTCTCCGGTGCCGGCTGTTGATTTTCCTCCGGAAACCGAAGTTCTTGATTTACCCAACACCATTCCGGTGGACAAGATTACCCCTGCAAGGCCTTTGCACATGCTAAGGCCGCCAGCCAGGCCAAGGCCCATCCTAAACCTGCTGTCCAGGCCCCCTCCTCTGATAAACAGATAATGTCTGTTGCTGCAGACCTTATTTCTCTTATCAGGGGCTCTCAGCCTCACCCAGACAGAGGTTCTCAGCCTCCTGCAGAGAAAAGGCCTAGAATTGAGCAGTCTGAAAACCTCTATTCCAATGAGGCTTCTGGGGATTCTGAGCATTTAGATATTAAAGAAGAATCCTTCCAGGCATATGAGGACTCTGATGCTGAGGAATCAATTCCCTCTGCCTCTCCTCCAGAGGATTTCTCTTTTGGTGAAGTCCTGCACTCAATGAGGGAACATTTCCAATGGCAGGGTCAGGAATTCTCTGATTCCAGGAAAAGGCTTCATACCTTCCTAAAGCTTCCCCAGCACAGACCTCTAGCTGTTCCTCCTGTGATGGATGTTTTGGATGATGTTTTCTCCGACTCCGGTGCTAACCCTGATTCTCTCCCCCCTGCTCCTGTCAAGCCAGACGGATATTAGAGTCCCTGACGCTCACAAACATCTCTTTAAGGCCCACTCCGTGGATTTAGAAACTATTTCACAGGGTCCCAAGGGAGTGGCTACCTCCACTGCCAAGAATCCCTTGCCAGCGGATAGGGAAGCTAGGTCTATGGAGAGATGGGGTAAAAAAGTTTATACCTCTACCACCCTAGCCATGAGGTCACTTAACTGCCTTTTTTCATGTTTCAGTACCAGGATTTTTTACTGGATGATTTACAGAAAAAGTTAGCCTCTCCTGAGCCTACTGATAGAAAGACATTGCAGGATCACATTCATAACACTCAGCAGGTTAACAATCATTTTCTTCAGTGTGGTTATGATGCATTGGAGGCTTCATGTAGGGCAGCTATGACTGGGGCTGTGATACGTCGACATGCTTGGTGGTTAAAAGATCAGCCACTGCCAGACCATGTCTAAGTAAAGTTACTTGATGCACCTCTGGAAAAACAGAAGCTTTTTGGTGCTAATGCACAAGATGTGTTGAAGTCCATTGAGGAAAAAGCTAAATCAGTACAGACAGTCAAAGATTTCCTCCAGGTTCGGCCACCTAGATTCAGTAGAAACTGGCCTTCAAAGAAGTGGTCCTTCCCAGACTCGGACAAGTTTCAAAGGGGAAAGAACAGGCGTGGCCAATACAGAGGCTCCTACAGGGGCCACCAATGGCAACCTACAAATCAAAGAAGTGCTGCAGCCAGTCCAGCTGCACCACAAGGACAATCACAATGACTTGACTTTCATACCGCCTAAAAGGGCTCAGAGAGAAGCACCCTTGGGCGGAAAATTATCCTTCTACTCAAAAAAACTGGCATATCTTATCCAAGGACAACTGGATTCTGGATTTAATAGACAAGGGTTACAGATTCCACTTCCATACTTTACCTACAAGACAAGGCATGCCAAACCTGCCACACCATCAAAGGGCAGAGGCACTCATTCAAATTTCAAAGCTATTAAGTATAAAAGCAATAGAAAAGGTACCTCCTCAGGAACAAGGCCAGGGATTTTATTCAAGACTGTTCCTTGTTCCAAGAAAGGAAAACAAATGGAGGCCTATACTGGACTTGTCTACTCTAAATACCTTTCTCATTGTGCCAAAGTTCAAAATGCTGATGTTACAGCAGCTCCTTCCCATGCTGGGTAAGGGGTCTTGGCTGGTCACGCTGGACCTCAAGGAGGCATATCTGCATGTCCCAATCAGACAAAGCTGCAGAAGATACCTCAGATTTCTTGCAGGGACAGAGCATTATCAATTCGCAGCATTGCCGTTTGGCTTATCTATTGCGCCCAGAGTGTTCACAAAATGCCTGGCATCAGTAGTGGCACACTGCAGACTCCAGGGAATTCAAATATACCCCTACCCGGACGACTGCCTCATACAAGCAGATAACAAACAAACCTTAATAAAAAAACTTGGACTATGTCATGCAATTACTACAGGCCTTGGGATACACAGTCAACATTCAGAAATCAAGACGACTGCCATCCCAACAGATTATTTTCCTAGGAGCCAAACTGGACACAATCACAAATGGCCTACCTCACAGAGGAAAAACAGCAGTTACCAGAGTACTTCAAAGGCCTAGCACAGCTCTCCCAGATGACTGCAAGGAAACTCCTGCAGGCCCTGGGATTCATGGCATCATGCATTCTTCTGATATCTTTGGCAAGACTTCATATGAGAAAGCTGCAATGATATTTGAAAAGCTTATGGTCCCAACACAGCCAAAGCCTAGAGGACGTAATCCCACTTATTCCATGTCTGCAAAATGAATTCTTGTGGTGGGCTCAAGCAAGTCAATCAAAGGCATGTCTTTCAACAGACCTCAAGCAGGTCAAATAATTACAACAGACTCCTCGGATCATGGATGGGGGGCGCACATGGAGGGCAGATGCGTTCAAGGTCAATGGACACCAAAGGAAAGACATCTGCACATAAACCAAAAAGAGATGTTGGCAGTGATACATGCAATCAAGAGTTTCGAAAAATCACTGCAACAAGGACATTTACTAATAAGGACAGACAACACCACTGTCATGTGGTATATAAACAAGCAGGGAGGGACTCATTCATACCCCCTTGGCAGACTAACAATGATTCTCTGGGAAAAAGCACTGAATCTGAAGATACACCTGCAATCCCAGTTTGTGCCAGGCAAGGACAATGTACTGGCGGACGCAAATGGGGAAGCCCGGACATAGTTCTGGGGGGAGGTAAAAAGATCTATCAAAAAGCTTGGAAGGTGGATGCTCTATCATTCAGCTGGAAAAAACTTTCAGTCTAAGCTTTCCCCCTCTGCCTCTGCTCTCCAAAGTTCTACCAAGTCAAACTGGACAACCCAAAAATTATTCTGATTGGACTGGCCTCGCCAACACTGGTACCCACTCCTGCACAGTGTCACCTTCTTCCGTGGCACCTGCCTCAGGCACCTTACCTACGGTCTCAGCAGAACTACCAAATTCTGCACACTCCGCTCCAAACTTTGAATCTCGCAGTGTGGCTAATCAACTAATTTCGCCCTTGGCATCCCTCCGCAAACCTGTGATGGAAGTCATTTTGTAGGCTAGAAGGCCTAGTACTAGAATATCGTATGCTGACAAATGGAAAAGATTCTGTGCTTGGAACCAATCACAAGGAATAAGCACAGCAATGCCCAATATTCCTCATTCTGCAATACTAAACTGAGATGCTTCACAAGGGCCTATTTTTTCTTCCATAAAAATCCATGCCACTACCATTTCCTCTCATTACAACGCAGAACCTCCCCTCTTCTCTCATCCTCTGCTAAAGCAGCATCTCAGAGGGGCCAAAAATGTAAGACCTCCCAGAGAGGACCTACTCCTGCATGGTACCTCAATTTTTTTCGAGGAAAAACTCAACTCTCCCTCCTTTTGAGCCAGCTGCTACTGCAGACCTAAAATTTCTTTCCTGGAAAACTTTCCTTTTAGCAGTCACTTCCCCTAGAAGGATTTCAGAGTTACAGGCTCTTATGGCAGTGGAGCCTTTCATTATTTTTCATCCGGACAGGGTGGCTCTCAGGACCAGTCCATGTTTCATGGCCAAGTTGGTATCCAGTGTGGCTCTTAATCAGCCCATTCATCTGCCAACTTTCTTTCCCAATCCACAGAACAAGGGGGAGCGGATTCTGCATTCATTGGATGTACATAGACAACTTGGATTCTACTTAAACAGGGCAAAGTCTCTAAGAAAATCTGAACAACTATTGGCATTTGCTGCAGGGGCAGAGGGAAAGGCGATTTCAAAGCAGACCATTTCCAACTGAATAAGCCATTGTGTTAGTTTCTGCTATATGCACCATGGTAAACCTTATCCTGCTATATGCACCATGGTAAACCTTATCCCCAAGGGGATCAGATCTCATTCCACCAGGGCTGCATCTACTTCTGCAGCCTTTCTCAGAGAGGTTCCTACCAGAGACCTTCTAGACACTGCTACCTGGAGCTCAGTTCATACGTCCACCAAACATAATCATTTACCTCTCTTCTCTAAATCCAGAACTGGCTTTGCCACTGCTGTCCTACAGAGCCTTATAGCTGCTCCTAATGCTGTGTAAATCCATCCTCCCAAGCATAGCTTTGGGATTCTACCCAAATGTAATGAATGCAGCAGTGAAAACTAACATAGTACAGTTGTGTACACTTGCCATAAATGTAGATGTTAGTGTATTCACTGTTGCAGTCCTGGTTACCCGCCCTCCAGCCCCCCGTTTTTCTCTTACTATACCTCTCCTTTCTTTTACTATGCTGAAAAGCCTTTTTGGTGTACTTGCTTTTGTTTGGAGGTATATTTTGTGTTTTAAATTATTTATATATATATATATATATATATTTTGCTCCCCATTTGGGGGAACACCTGACATCTGGGGCAAGGAAATCTGATGTAATGGCATCTGCTACATGTTTTATACCCCTGACATGGAAGAAGGGACAGCAACTGACGAAGGACCCAAGACTTTGTAAATCAGGCCGATTTGAGGGCAACCTGCCAACAGATTACCCAAATGTAATGACTGCATCAGTGAATACACTCTAACATCTACATTTATGGTAAGTGTACACTTACCATAAATGTAGATGTTAGTGTATTCACTGTTGCATTCCTGGTTACCCTCCTTCCAGCCCCCTGACTTCTGTTGGCTATACCTCTCTTTAATATATTTAAGCTTTCTGGTGTATTTGCTTTTTGTTGGAGGTGTAACCTTGTTTACAAGTGCTTCCCGTTATGGGGGCACCTGACATCTGGCGCAAGAAAAACTGATGTAATGGCGTCTGCTGCATGCTTTATATCCCTGACTACCTGACGTCATGGAAGAAGACAGCAACCGACGCAGGGCCCAGGACGTTGATAATCAGGCCGGCTGAGGGCTACCTGCAAGCAGATAACCCAAATGTAATGACTGCAGCAGTGAATACATTCTAACATCTACATTTGTGGTGAGTGTACGCAACTGTACTTTCCTGATACTCATCAATTTCTTTTCACAAATCCTACTGCTGATCCTGAGATTTTCTCAAGGCCCCAATGGTGTTGGCTACTATTGTTAGACTCCTTTCAGGCTTGTGTGTTGAGCCGAGACGTTAGAGCTGAGCTATACGTTTTACAGTTCTTTTTAAATTATTGACGGATTCACTGGCTGGTTGTTTTTTACTATTGCTAAAAACCCTGTACCTTCTGATAAGGTGTCCAGGGCCTTGGACAGGTGGGGCAAAAAAGTCTATACCTCCGCAACTCTTCCCATTAGATCTCTGAACTGTCTTTTTCACATGCTTAAGGGTCAGCAGCATACTTTGGAGGCTATTAAGGCTAAACTTGGGGATGTTCCTTCCATGTCTGAGAACAGACAAGATTTACTAAATTCTGTCACTAGTTAATAAACATTCACTACATTGTGGTTTTGACATCTTGGAGGCTTCCTGCAGAGCAGCAGCCACTGGTTCTGTTATTAGAAGGCATGCCTGGCTTAGGGAGCAGCCTCTTTCTGAACCTGTTAAATCTGAATTGCTGGATGTTCCTTTGCTCAGAGACTACCTTTTTGGTAAGGCTGAGGAGGTACTGAAGTTGGAGGATAAAGCGAAATCTGTGCAAGCTGTTAGATTTCAAGTTCAGCCTCCTTTATTTAGTAGGCATTATCCTTCCAGGAATTGGTCCTTCCCTGATCCTGGCAAGCAGGGTAGCTCTAGGCCTAGGGGTTTCAGATCTTCCCGAGGGCAGGCTTCTGCCCCTCAAAAGGCTAAACAATGGCATTCTTCTAAATCAGGGAGTTCTAAGCCAGCTTCCCAAAGCAAGCATTCTCAATGACTCCAGCCTTCTTGTGCCTACCTCTGCAGGCCCAGGGTTTCCTTTTGGGGAAGGTTAGCCAGGCTCTGAGGTATGGTCTGCCATCACAGATGACAAATGGGTGCTCAATACAGTAAACCATGGTTATAAGTTTTATTTTCACACTCCCTCTTCAAGAAAGGGTACTCAGACATACCCAGAACTCTCAGGGCAGAGGTAGAAAATCAAATTTCTTCTCTTCTGACTTTGGGTGCTATAGAGCCAGATGTCCTTCAAGGATGCATCTGCAGTCCTTACAAATGGGTTGTCCTGTCGTCAGGCAGCCCTTCGGTCGGCCGGATTCCAAAGTCTGGGTCTGGCCTCGGCTGGTCTCGCACTTCACTCGATGTCATAGCTGCAGTTATTCGGGTATAAAGGCATCAGCAGACACCATTTTCCTCAGTCTTTCTTGCCGCGTGGCGCCCGAAGCAGAAGCTGTTCGCAAGTGCCGGTCGGTCAGAACTACTACCGAATTCTTCTACTACTACCGAAGACTTCTAAAAAGCTAAGTACCCCATTGGGGACTCTTTCTTGCCTCAGCCGACTTCAGAAAAAGTGAATAACTGTTTAACTTGTGGGAAACAAATACCTCAAAGATTTCCACTCTTACTGCTTACCTTGTTTAGGCCCAGACCACGACGTAACAGCTTGTCTAGCCTGTGCTTCTTTTAACCGACGGACGCTTAGACGTCGGTCGGAATTTGCTGAGGAGTTTTTCGGCTCCGATTTTGCTTACATTATGCCGTCGGATCCTCCGACTACGCAAATATCAAAAAAGCGCAAGGAAAAGGACCGACACTCGCGGTCTGCGGTTTCGGCCGAAACCGCGAGTGTCTATTTCGGCTGAAACCGAGCAAGCGGTTCTTTCAGCCGAAAACTTACCTCCTACCGAGGCCTCTTCCAACCTCGTGGAATCTGCTTCTGATTTACCTTCTGCTCAGGCAGTTTCTCAGGAATTATCTGACACTCCCCTTGGATATCTCCACCCCTGCACGTGGAGCTGCTAGGCCACCTGCAGCCATGTCCATTAAGGCTTTTTCCAGGGCTAAAGCAGCTAAAACTACTAAATCTGTGCCTGCTAAGACCCCCTCTCACAGGCCTAGCTCTAATTCACAAATGCTTAGTCTAGCAGAGGATCTCATTTCTTTAATCCGGGGATCCCAATCTCACACAGACAGTGCCTCTCACCCACCTCCAGAGAAGAGGCCTAGAGCAGAGCCCCCTGAACCAGTTTCTACAGATTCCTCTGATTCAGATAATACTAATCCTCCAGAGGCTTCTTTCTCCCCTTATGAAGACTCTGATGCTGAAGAGTCCATCCCTTCTGCCTCTCCGCCTGAGGAATTTTCCTTTGGGGAAACCTTGCATGCTATGAGGGAACAATTTCAGTGGCAGGGCCAGGATTTCTCAGACTCTAGGAAGAGGCTTAGAACCTTTCTGCATTTACCACAACATAGGCCTTTAGCCATTCCTCCAGTTCTCTCTGTTGTAGACTATGCATTTAATGATGCTTGTACTGCTCCTGATTCACTTCTACCGGCCCCTGCTAAGCCCGATAGGTACTACAGGGTTCCAGATACTCATCACCATTTGTATAAAGCTCCTTTTGCAGATCCCGAGACCATCTCCCAGGGTCCTAAGGCTGTAGCAGCTACCTCTGCCAAAAAAACCCTCCCCTCTGAAAGGGAATCCAGGTCCTTAGAGAGATGGGGTAAAAAAGTTTACACTTCTGCAACTCTTTCAGCTAGAGCATTGAACTGTCAATTCCACATGATCCAGTATCAAGAATTTATGCTAGACCAGTTAACCAAAAAGCTGTCCTCTGATGAACCATTAGACAAAAAATCTGTTCAGGAAATGGTACATAGCATTCAGCAGGTCAGTAACCATTCCTTAAAATGCGGCTATGATGCACTGGAAGCTTCCTTCAGATCAGCCATGACTGGCACAGTTATCAGAAGGCATGCATGGTTAAGAGCAGGCCTTACCAGACCATGTGAAATCCAAATTGCTAGATGCTCCCATGGACAAGATCAATTTGTTGGGCTCTCCTGCACAACAGGTGCTGAAGATGGAAGAGAAGGCAAAATCTGTCCAAACAGTGAAAGATTTCTTACAGGTCCAACCTCCAAGGTTTAGCAGGAATTGGCCCTCCAAGAATTGGTCCTTTCCCGACTCCTCCAGAGCCCAGAGAGGCAGGAATAGGCGTTCAAGAGGCCGAAGTCAATCCAGAGGTGCCTACAGGGGACGCCAGTGGCAGGGTAACAACCAGCGAGGTGCAGCCACGGACACAGCCACCACCACTACTACAGGACAATCACAGTGACTTGGTTCTAGCACCGCCTACCAGGGAACAACTAAAAGCACCCTTGGGCGGGAAGCTAGCTTTATTTTCAGTAAACTGGCATTACATCACAAGAGACAAGTGGATTTTGCAGACAATAGACCAAGATTACAGGTTTCACTTCCATACTCTACCAGGGAAGAGAGGAATGCCAAACCTACCTCCAAATCAAAAGGCAGAAGCTCTAAAACAAATATCTCAATTATTAAAAATGAGAGCTGTCGAAAAGGTACCATCTATGGAGCAAGGACAGGGATTTTACTCCAGACTCTTCCTGGTACCAAGAAAAGAAAGCAAATGGAGACCTATTCTCGACCTGTCCACTTTAAACACATTCCTCATTGTTCCAAAATTCAAAATGTTGACCCTACAGCAGCTTCTTCCCATGCTGGGCAAGGAGTCTTGGCTGGTAACTCTAGATCTCAAGGAGGCATACCTGCACGTCCCCATACGACCAAATTGCAGAAGATACCTCAGATTTCTTGCAGGATCAGAGCATTATCAATTCTCAGCATTGCCCTTTTATCTACTGCGCCCAGAGTGTTCACGAAATGCCTGGCATCAGTAATTGCTCACTGCAGGCTCCAGGGAATCCAAATCTACCCTTACCTGGACGACTGCCTGATACAAGCGGACAACAAAATCAAGTTAGCAGAAGACTTGAAAAGGGTCATTTACCTACTACAAGCCCTGGGATACACAGTCAATATAAACAAGTCAAGGCTGATACCATCCCAAAGGATAACCTTCTTGGGTGCAGAGCTGGACACATCGAAGCAAATGGCATTCCTAACAGTAGAAAAACAGGAGCAACTTCCTCTATACTTCTGGGCATTAACAAAGCAGAACCATCTAACAGCAAGAAAAGTCCTGCAAGCCTTGGGTTTCATGGCATCCTGCATAATATTGGTTCCACATGCCAGACTGCATATGAGAAAGTTACAGTGGTACCTAAGGAATTTATGGTCTCAGCACAAGCACAGCCTAGAAACCCAAATTCCAATAATTCCATGCCTGAAGCAAGAATTCCAATGGTGGGCTCAGGCCTGTCAAACAAAGGCTTGCCCTTCCACAACACTCAACCAAGCCAAACCATTACCACGGACGCCTCAGACCTCGGTTGGGGGGCACACATGCTAGACAAGTGCATACAAGGCTTATGGACTCAAGACCAGCTGCACCTACACATAAATCAAAAGGAAATGCTGGCAGTAAAACTGGCAATTCAGACCACTTCTTCGACAGGGTCAACTGTTGATAAGGACAGACAACACCACAGTTATGTGGTACATCAACAAACAGGGAGGCAGACATTCGTACCCTCTATGCCGGATGGCAATGGATCTCTGGAATGTGGCCCTGAGTTACAACGTTCAGTTACAAGCAATTTTTGTACCAGGAAAAGAAAACATTCTAGCAGACATACTAAGCAGGACTACCACGGATGCCCACGAATGGATGCTGAATCCGGACATCTTCAAAACCATTACAAGAAAATGGGGACTCCCTCAAATAGACTTATTTGCATCCCCACGCAATCACCAACTAAAGAAATTCTGCACAAGGACGTACCACCCACTTGCTTGGAAGGTGGACTCCCTATCTTTCAGTTGGAAAAGCCTGACCGCATATGCATTCCCACCTCTTCCTTTGATGCACAAGGTGCTATTGAAGATCCAGGAGGACCGTCCAAGGATCATCCTGATAGCTCCAGACTGGCCAAGACAACATTGGTACCCATTACTGAGGAGCATGTCTCGGGAACAAATATGGCACCTACCCTTGTTTCCTTGCTGTTAACACAGAACAACTACAACACCCTGCATCCAAACCTGAAAACACTGCAGCTAACTGCCTGGAACATTGCATAAGAACAAATAACCCAAATTTATCCCAAAGGGTAAAGGACATTATCTTGGAGGCTCGCAGACCCTCAACAAGAAAAAATTATTCAGCAAAATGGAAAAGATATTTAAACATAGCCAACATCCTGGAATACTTGGCAGAACTCTTCCACAACTGCCTGTCCTATTCTTCCATCAAGATTCATGCATCAGCTATTTCAGCAGAATACGACTTGGATCTTCCAGTCTTCTCATCCTCTGCTCAGGCAGTTTCTGAGAGGAATTAAAAATGTAAAACCGCCTAGGAAGCCACCATTGCCAGCATGGGACTTGAACTTTGTGCTAGAAAAATTGACACTTCCTCCTTTCGAACCAGCAGCAACAGCAGAATTACAATACTTATGGAAAACTGCTTTCCTGTTGGCAATCACTTCAGCAAGAAGGGTATCTGAGCTACAGGCACTAATGGCAGTACAGCCCTTCCTGATCTTCCACCAAGATAGAGTATCCATGAGAACTAATCCTACTTTTATGCCTAAGGTGGTCTCCAGAGTATCTTTGAATCAGGCTATCCACCTACCTACATTCTTCCCCAACCCTCAGAACAGGGGAGAAAGGCTGTTTCATACCTTGGATGTGCATAGACAATTACGCTACTACCCGGACAGGACCAAGGGCAATAGGAAAACTGACCAGCTACTGGTAGCATATGCAACAGGAATGGAAGGAAAAGCAATTTCAAAACAGACAATCTCTAAGTGGATAGGAAATTGCATTAGATTTTGTTACTCCTACCATGGAAAGAAAACTCCAGAAAACATCAGGCCTCACTCTACAAGGGCTACAGCCACTACCACAGCTTTTCTACGAGGAGTGGCTACCAAAGACATTTTAGAGGCTGCTACTTGGAGCTCCGTGCATACATTTGCCAAGCATTATAATTTACCTTTATACTCCAGATCCCGAGCAGGTTTTGCCACTGCTGTTTTGCAAGGGATCTTAACTACACCATAATTTTATTTCTCCTCCTCTCCCAGTTTTGCTATGGTATTCTACCCATTTGTAAGGACTGCAGATGCATCCTTGAAGGACATAGTACAGTTTTGTACCTACCATAAATGTAGATGTCAGATAGGAATGCATCTGCAGTCAGGATTACCCACCCTCCTTCCCCTCTGTGGTACTCCTAGGGTATTTGCCCATCTTGTAGCTAGCTGGGGGAATCTATTATGGTGCATTTGTTTGTATATATGTACATACATGCCTATTTTTTGTTTGCTCTCTACTATTTGGAATCATTTGCATTTATCCAAATTTAGCCTTCCTAGAGGGCACCTGGCATCTGGGGCAAGAAACACTGAGGAAAATGGCATCGGCTGATGCCTTTATACCCGAATAACTGCAGCTATGATGTCGGGTGAAGTGCGACACCAGCCGAGGCCAGACCCAGACTTTGGAATCCGGCCGACCGAAGGGCTGCCTGACGACAGGACAGCCCATTTGTAAGGACTGCAGATGCATTCCTATCGGACATCTACATTTATGGTAGGTACAAAACTGTACTTTCCTGCAGCTCAGGCAGGCCTAGGTTTTTATTCAAGACTTTTTCTGGTACCCAAAAAAGGGGGCACCTGGCGCCCTATTCTGGATCCTTCTGTTCTAAACATTTTTTTTCTGGTGATTCCCAAATTTAAGATGCTCACTCAACAGTTACTGCCAATGCTGGACAAGGACGCATGGCTGTTAACTTTGGATTTCAAGGAGGCTTATCTACACATCCCAGTAAGGGAAAGTTGTAGGCAGTTCCTTCGTTTCAGGGCTGGGGAACAACACTTCCAATTCTCTGCACTGCCCTTTGGCTTATCTACTGCTCCCAGAGTTTTCACAAAGTGCCTGGCGCCAGTCATTGATTTTTACAGGCAGAGAAACATTCAAATTTATTCTTACCTGGATGACTGTCTCATTCAAGCAAACTCCCCAGAATAACTAAAAAGGATTTTGACTGTGAAGAGCATTCTCACCTCTTTGGGTTGCACACTACGAAAAGAAGTCAGTTGGTTCCTACAAAGGAGATTGTTTTCCTGGGAGTGAGTCTTGACTACAGCCACCCAGATGGTATTCCTCCCTCAAGAGAAAACAGGAAGATCTTTCGGCATACTTCAAGAACTTGGCAAGCATGATCCAGCTCTTTGCAAGGCAGTTCCTACAAGCACTGGAGTTCATGGCTTCATGTATTCTGATCCCATATGCAAGGCTGCATATGAGAACTTCAATGGTACCTCAAGAACCGTTAGTGTCAACACACAGGACTTGATTCTTCCTCTAATTCCCTGTCTACAAATGGAGGTTCTCTGGTGGGCGACAGCCTGTTCTCAGAACGAGGGTCTGCCTTTCTGCCAGCCAGACTCACCACAGACTCCTCAGATTATGCATCTGGATGGCAGGGGCATACAGGAGGCTTGGAGTACTCTGCAGATTCATCTGCACATAAACTTGAAAGAAATAATGGTAGTGCAGCAGGCCTTGCTGGCTTTCAAGGACCTACTCTACCCTGGGACTCTTCTGATCAGGACAGACAATACCACAGTCATGTGGTGGTACATCAACAAGCGGGGGGGGGGGGACTCGCTCTTACCCCTTGTGCAGACACAGCATGAGACTATGGTCCTTTGCAGCTTCCATGGGCATACATCTAATACCCCAGTATCTTCCAGGGAGGCTGAACTCCTTGACGGATCAATTGAGCAGACATGTGGATCCTCACGAATGGCAACTGAACAAGATACTCTTCCATCGCCTCATTCAGCGTTGGGGCACTCCAAGTGGATCTTTTTTCCTCTTACACCAATCATCTCTTTTCAACCTTCTGCACCGGGGAGTTTCACAACAAAGCTTGGAGAGTGGACGCTTTGTCCTTCCCGTGGACACATCTCAATTTATGCCTTCCCCCTGCCTCTTCCCGGAGTGCTGCTAAAGATAAGGGATGAAAAAACAAGGTTTTTACTTATAACACCAGACTGGCCCAGGCAGCATTGGTATCCCCTTCGTAGCCTTTCCCAAGCTCAGCCTTGTCATTTTCCCCTGGTACCAGATCTGTTGGTTCAGGAAAGGGGGGGGGGTTCTTCATCCTCCTCTTAAAACTCTGCATTTAACTGCTTGGCTAATACTTTAAATCTTTCCCAGCAGGTGGTTGAAGTTCTTCAGGAGGCCTAGCACCAGGAAATCCTATGCAGATAAATGGAAGAGATTTTGCTCTTGGATGCAGGCTAAAGAAGTATCTTCTCATCCTTTCCCTCATTCTTGATTGTCTAGCAGGCTTGCTTAATGGTGGACTTTCCTTTTCTTCAGTCAAGATTCATGCTTCAGCAATTTCTGCTCATTGTTCTTTTGAAGCAGTTCCTGACTGGAGCTAGGAATCTTAAGACCTCCCAGAAGAGCTCCTACTCCTGCTTGGGATCTTAATCTTAATTTTGTCCTGGCAAAGCTTACTCTACCTCCTTTTGAAACCGCTGCCTCGGTAGATTAAAATTTTCTCTCCTGGAACACTGCTTTTCTTTTGGCTATTACTTCTGCTTGAAGGGTTTCGGAGCTGCAAGCTTAAATGGCAGTAGAACCTTTCATTATTTTTCATACAGATCGGGTTTCTCTGAGAACTAATCCCTCCTTTATGCCTAAGGTGGTTTCCTGCCTCACTCTTAGCCAGTCTATTCACCTGTCTTCCTTTTTCAGTAATCCCCAGAATAAAGGGGAAAGGAATCTGCACTCTGGATGTGCCTAGATAGCTGAGATTTTACTTAAACAGGACTAAACCCTTTCGGAAGTCTGAAGTTGTTGGTTAGTTTTGCTCCTGGGGCTCAGGGTAAAGCTATTTCGAAACAAACCATCTCCAAATGGATTGCTTATTGTATTCACTTTTGTTACCTGCAGCATGGGAAGATTTCCCCTCAGGGTATTAGGACCCATTCTACTAGAGCAGCCTCAACCTCTGCAGCTTTTTAGAGAGGTGTCTACTAAGGACATTCTAGAAGCAGCTACTTGGTATTCTGTCCCTACTTTCACAAAGCATTACAATCTTCCTTTGTTTTCTAAATCCAAGGCTGGTTTTGCCTCTGCCATTTTGCAAGGCGTCCTTACCAACCCTTAGTCTGATTCTTCCTCCCCCCCCCTTTTCTTCCTGGGCTTAGGGAATCAACCCATATGTTAGGACTGCAATAGTGAAGCACGAAGAACATAGTACAGTTGTGTACACTTACCATAAATGTAGATGTTTGAGTGTATTCACTGTTGCAGTCCTAGTTTCCCACCCTCCATCCACCCTTTTTTCCTAAGGCACAGACTACATATTTTATTTTTTTTGGATGGCATGTTTCCAGGGTTTCCTTCTTGGGTTAGCCTTCTTTTGGGGGCTCCTGACAGTTAAGGCAAGAAAAACTGAGGAAATGGCGTTGGCTTGCCTCCCTTTATAACTGACAATGTTCATGTTTCACTTTTGCAGTCATCACATTTGGGTTATCCGCTTGCAGTAGCCCTCAAGTCGGCCTGATTATCAAAAGTCTTGGGTCCTGCGTCAGTTGCTGTCTCATCTTCCGTGATGTCCGGCAGTCAGAGGTATAAAGCATGCAGCTGATGCCATTACATCAGTCTTTCTTGCCGTGTGGTGTCCGAAGCAGAAACAGTTCACAAGTGCTGATCGGCAGACTCCTGAAATTTTCATTTTCGAGTTTCAGAACCAAAGTCTTCAACTAAAGCTAAGTACCCCGTTGGGGAAACATTTTCCTGCTCTAAACTGATGTCAGTAAAAGTTAATTGTATTTCTTGTGGAAAGCAAATACCTCAAAGATTTTCATTCGTACTATATTTCTGGCATAGGCCCTGACCATGACGTACCTTGCTGTCGGTTTTGTGCCTTATTTAAACCACAAACTATTAGTCATCTGTATATGTTGGTTTCTAAATACTTTGGTACTCCCCAATTATCCAGATGTGTTCGGTAAGCCACCAGACTACAGACATTCTGAAAAAACGCAAAGAAAAACAGGCTGCCTAGGTCCAAAGCTGCCGACAAAGCTTCTCCTAAGCTAGTTGCCAGTTCGCCGGTACTCAGTGAGGTGCTTTCGCAGCCCCTGATACCTGCTACTTCATATTCGCAGACCTCTACTGAGACCCATTCGGAGTCCAGTATGCTGCGAGATGCTTCAGCTGGGGAACCTGTGGATGTCTACCTTGGATGGGTCTGGAGCTGCTGTGCAGGCACCGGCTTCTGAGGGTGTACTCTGGTCTACTGACTTGCATATTAGACGCCATCTTCTTAAAGGCCTAAAACTCAAACCATGCCTAGGAAATAGATGCCCAGACTGCGTGGTCAGGCCTCTGTGCCTAAAAAAACAAGAATGGCAGAAGACCTTACTTTAATCAGGGGAAGCCAACCTTCCCCCTCTGAGACCTAGGACTGAATTTGCTTATGATACTTCTGGCCAGGATTCTGAAATTTATCTCCTCTGAGGACCAGGATGTACCCTTGTCTACCTATGAGGATACTGATGCAGAGGACTATATTCCCTCTGCTTCTCCCCCAGAGGATTTTTCTTTTGGTGAAACCTTGCATACTCTTAGGGAGCATTTTCACTGGGAATGCCAGGATTACTCTGATTCTAAAAAGAGTCTGAGATTTCTTACTCCTGCCCCAACACAGGCCTTTAGCTATCCCTCTGTACTGGACATTGTTAATGATGCCTTTTTGGAATCTAGCTTGGCCCCAGATTTTTTACCTCCTGCTCCTAGAAAACCTGATAGATTAGAGTTCCGGATTCTCAAGTTCCTTTTTAAAAAATCCTTCTGCATATCAGGACCATTTCACAGGGACCCAAGGGCATTAGGGCTACTACTGCCAAAAATCCTATCCCCTCTGACAGATTCCAGGGCCCTGGATAGATGGGTTAAGAAGGGTTAAGAAGGTATACACCTCTGCAACCTTGGCCATCAGGGCCTTAAATTGCCAGTCTCGTATGTTAGTGTCAGCAGCATATTTGATTGCTTAAACAGAAAATGATTCCTGATTCTGCTGAAAATAAGGATTTACAGGATTTAATGCATGCTGCTGAACAGGTTGGAAAACTTACTTTGCAGTGTGGTTTTGATTCAGTAGAGGCATCTTGCAGGGCTGCTGTCACAGGGTCTGTACTTAGAAGGCATGCTTGGCTTAAGGAGCAATCTTTGCCAGATAATAAAACTAAATTGCTGGATGCTCCCTTAAATCAAGACTGCCTGTTTGGCAACAAAGTAGTTAAAGATGGAGGGAAAAAGCTAAATCTATGCAAACTAAAGATTTCTTAAAAGTGCAACCTCCAAGATTTAGTAGGCATTGGCCCTCAAAAAATTGGTCCTTTCCTGCCTCTTCCAGGCCTTCTCAGTTCAAACTCAGAACCAGCAGAACACCCAGACGTCAGTCCCAGGGTACGCACAGGACTAAGCAGTGGGGGGTTCCCACTTCCAAGTCAGGGAGTAGTAAGACTCCCCCCTGTGGTAAGCTGTCTCAGACTTAACTTTACAACTTCCAAGCACTTCTCAACTGACTGCTCCTTTAGGGGGAAAGATTGCTCTAATGGCACAAACTGGAAACTCATTACCCAGGACAAATGGGATTTAAAGTTTCCCAAGGATACAGATTTCACTTCCACACTTTGTCCTTCGAGAATGCAACTGCAGTCCTGACATGGGTTGTCCTGCCTCAGGCAGCCCTTCGGTCGGCCAGATTCCAAAGTCTGGGTCCGGCGTCGGCCGATGTCGCCTCCACCCCGACGTCAGAGCGGCTGGAGTATAAAGGCATCAGCCGACGCCATCTTCAGTCTTTCTTGCCGCGCGGTGCCCGAAGCAGAAGCAGTTGGCAAGTGCCGGTCGGTCAGCTCCTGTGTTTTCAGTTACCGAAGTCATCTAAAAGCTAAGTACCCTGTTGGGGAACATTTTTTCTTGCCTCAGCCAATGTCAGAACAAATTGAGAAAGTTAATAATTGTCTTGTGGTAAACAAATACCTCATAAGGACTTCCATTCTTACTGCCTCCCTTGCCTGGGCCCAGACCACGACGTCTCGGCCTGTGCTGCCTGTGCTTGCTTTAATAAGCGCACTCTCAGGCGCTGTGCAGAGTTTGCCGAAGACTTTTTTGGCATCCTTCGCTTACAACATGCCGTCGGAACAACTGACAGCACAAACTACCAAAAAATGAAAGGACCGGGATCGACATCCTCGGCCCGTGTCTTTCACCGATGTAACGCCTAAGCCCTCAGAGTGCTTCGGTCCCTTCGGAAGCGGTAATTCAACCGCTCCAGGCCGACGACACCGCGTTAACTCATACCTCTGTCTGAGACTACACCGGTGCCGGTTGTTGATTTTCCTCCGGAAACCGACGTTCTGGATCTACCTGACACCATTCCCGTGGACAGTTACACCTGCACGTGGGGCAGCTAGGCCTCCTGTATCCATGTCAATCAAGGCCTTTGCACGTGCTAAGGCTGCCAGCCAGGCCAAGGCCCATCCTAAACCTACTTCTCAGGCCCCTTCTGACAAACAAATCATGTCTCTGGCTGCAGATCTAATCTCTCATCAGGGGGTCTCGGCCTCACCCAGACAGAGGTTCTCAGCCGCCTGCAGAAAAAAGGCCTAGAACTGAGCAGGCAGACAACCTCTCTTCAGATGAAGCCTCTGGGGATTCAGAGCATACAGATACCCAAGAAGAATCCTTCCAGGCCTATGAGGACTCTGATGCTGAGGAATGTATTCCCTCTGCCTCTCCTCCAGAGGATTTTTCTTTCGGTGAAGTCCTCCACTCCATGAGGGAACATTTTAAGTGGCGGGGTCAGGAATTTTCTGATTCTAGGAAAAGGCTACGTACCTTCCTTAAGTTACCCCAGCACAGACCTTTAGCTATCCCTCCAGTTTTGGATGTCCTGGATGATATTTTCTCCGACTCCAGTGCTTCCCCTGATTCTCTCCCTCCTGCTCCTGTCAAGCCTGACTGATATTACAGGGTCCCTGACGCACACAAGCATCTCTTTAAGGCCCACTCTGTGGATCTAGAAACTATTTCACAGGGCCCCAAAGGAGTGGCTACCTCCTCAGCCAAGAATCCGCTGACAGGGAAGCAAGGTCCCTGGAGAGATGGGGTAAAAAAGTTTATACCTCTTCCACCCTTGCCATGAGGTCTCTTAACTGCCTTTTTCATATGTTTCAGTACCAGGATTATTTACTGGATGATTTGCAGAAAAAGATAGCCGCTCCTGAGCCTGTAGATAGAAAGGCATTGCAGGATTTGGTTCATAACACTCAGCAGGTTAGTAATCATTTTCTACAGTGTGGTTATGATGCATTGGAGGCTTCATGTAGGGCAGCTATGACAGGGGCTGTTATCCGTAGACATGCTTGGTTGAAAGAACCGCCACTGCCAGATCATGTTAAAGTAAAGCTCCTGGACGCACCACTGGATAAACAGAAGCTTTTTGGTGCTAATGCTCAGGACGTGTTGAAATCTATTGAGGAAAAGGCAAAATCAGTACAGACAGTAAAGGATTTCCTCCAGGTTCAGCCACCAAGGTTCAGCAGGAATTGGCCTTCAAAGAATTGGTCCTTTCCAGACTGACAAGTTTCAAAGGGGAAAGAACAGGCGTGCACGAGGTAGAGGGCAATACCGAGGCTCCTACAAGGGACGCCAATGGCAACCACAAAATCAGAGAAGTGGCACAGGTAGTTCACCTGCACCACAGGGACAATCACAATGACTTAACTTTCACTCCGCCTACCAAGGCTCAGAAAAGCACCCCTAGGCGGAAAATTATCTCTTCTCAAAAAACTGGCACATTATAACAAAGGACAATTGGATTCTGGACATAAGACAGAGGTTATAGGTTCCACTTCCATACCTTACCAACAGGACAAGGCATGCCACACCTGCCACAAAATCAAAGGGCAGAGGCACTCCTAGAAGTCTCAAAGCTGTTACAAATGAAAGCAATAGAGAAGGTTCCTCCTCAGGAACAAGGCCAGGGATTTTATTCAAGACTGTTCCTTGTTCCAAGAAAAGAAAAACAATGGAGGCCTATATTGGACTTGTCCGTTCTAAATACTTTTCTCATGGTGCCAAAATTCAAGATGCTGACGTTACAGCAACTTCTTCCCATACTGGGCAAGGGGCCTTGGCTGGTTACTCTGGACCTCAAGGAGGCATACCTGCATGGACCTCAAGGAGGCATACCTGCATGTCCCTATCAGACACAGTTGCAGAAGATGCCTCAAATTTCTTGCAGGAACAGAGCACTGTCAATTCTCAGCATTGCCGTATGGCTTATCAACTGCGCCCAGAGTATTCACGAAATGCCTGGCATCAGTAGTGGCACATTGCAGACAATGGGGGATTCAAATATACCCTTTCCTGGACGACTGCCTAATACAAGCAGACAGCAAACAGACCTTGATAAAGCACTTGGCTTACGTCACTCAATTTCTGCAGGCTTTGGGGGATGCACAGTCAACATTCAAAAATCAAGACTACTGCCATCCCAAGAGATTATTTTTCTAGGAGCAAAACTGGACACACGGCTACAAATGGCTTTCCTCACAGAGGAGAAACAAGAGCATTTAACAGCTTACTTCAAAGGCCTAGCAAAATTAACCCACTTGACCGCAAGGAAGACCCTGCAGGCCCTGGGGTTCATGGCATCTTGCATTCTTCTAATCCCTCTGGCAAGACTACACATGAGAAAGCTGCAATGGTACCTCAAAAGCTTGTGGTCACAACACAGCCACAACCTAGAAGACATAATACCACTCATACCATGCCTGCAAAGGGAATTTTTGTGGTGGGCTCAAGCAAGTCACTTAAACGAAGGCATGCTTTTCAACAAACCTCCAACAAATCAAACTATTACAACAGACGCCTCAGACCATGGATGGGGGGCGCACATGGACGGCAGATGCATTCAAGGGCAATGGACTCCCATGGAGATGCATCAGCACATAAATCAAAAAGAGATGTTGGCAGTGATGCATGCAATAGAAGCCTTTGGAAAATCTCTTCGGCAAGGTCATCTACTAATGACAGACAACACCACTGTCATGTGGTACATAAACAAACAAGGGGGCACTCATTCCTACCCCCTCTGCAGACTAACAATGATTCTTTGGGAAAAGTCCCTGAAACTGAACATCTACTTGCAATCCCAGTTTGTTCCGGGCAAGGACAATGTTCTGGCAGACAGGTTGAGCAGAAATTTCTTGGATCCACACGAATGGATGCTACACCCACGCATTTTCTCACAAATAGCATCTGCATGGGGAAGACCAGACATAGACCTCTTTGCATCTCATCTCAATCACCTGGAAAGGTTCTGCACGAGGTTACACCATCCTCTAGCTTGGAAAACGGATGCTCTTTCCTTCAGCTGGAATGCTCTAACAATTTATGCATTCCCTCCTCTACCTTTGCTCACCAAGGTGTTACTGAAGATCAAGGCAGAACAACCCAGAGGAATCTTGATAGCTCCAGACTGGCCAAGGCGACACTGGTATCCACTACTACTGAGCATAACTCACACCAAACCGTGGCCCCTGCCTCAATGGCCTCTGATCCTGACTCAACACAGTTACAGCTCATCAGAACCTGCAAACCTTAAAGCTGACAGCTTGGAGAGTTCCATGATTCAGACCCATGACTCCCCCTCCAAAAAAGTTCAGGAAATTTTGCTGGAGGCACGCAGACCTTCCACCAGAAAAACCTATTCGGCCAAATGGAAGAGATTCACCATCTGGAATGTCAACAAGGGCCAGGATGCATCACTGATGAACATACCTCGGATATTAGAATACTTGGCAGAAATGTTTCACAGTGGCCTCTCATACTCTTCCATCAAAATCCACGCTTCAGCTATCTCAGCACATTACAACTGTGATCCACCTGTGTTTTCGCATCCCTTGCTAAGACAGCTTCTAAGAGGCATAAAGAATATCAAACCTCCAAAGAAGCTACCAATCCCTGCATGGGACCTCAATTACGTCTTGGAAAAATTAACTCTTCCTCCTTTTGAACCAGCAGCATCTTCAGAAATGCAATTTCTCTCTTGGAAAACGGTTTTCCTGTTGGCAGTCACCTCCGCAAGAAGAGTCTCGGAGATGCAGGCCCTCATGGCAGTTCCTCCTTTTCTCATCTTTCATCAGGACAGAGTTTCCCTTAGGACCAATCCTTCATTCATGCCTAAGGTGATATCCAGAGTGTCTCTAAACCAAGCAATTCACCTGCCTACTTTCTTTCCTAACCCTCAAAATAAAGGGGAAAAGCTGCTGCATACTTTAGACATTCACAGCCAACTACACTACTACTTGGACAGAACAAAGTCCACCAGAAAGTCTGACCAACTGTTTGTAGCCTATGCTCCTGGAGTGCAAGGAAAAGCAGTCACCAAACAAACTATCTCAAAATGGATTGGACACTGCATCAGATTCTGTTATTTTCATGGAAAAAGTGTGCCAGCTAATATTAGACCACATTCCACCAGAGCTATGGCCACATCCACAGCTTTTCTAAGAGGAGTGGCTACAAAAGACATTCTAGAGGCTGCTACATGGAGCTCCGTGCATACATTTACCAAACACTACAACCTGCCATTATACTCCAGATCCTGAGCAGGCTTTGCTTAGGCAGTCCTGCAGGGCCTTCTAGCTACACCATCTCTTGCTTAGTCCTACCACCCCCAGCTTGCAGTTGCATTCTTGAAGGACATAGTACAGTTTTGTACCTACCATAAATGTAGATGTCAGATATGCAACTGCAGTCAGGTTTTCCCTCCCTCCTACCCCTCTGTTTTTCCCTTTAGGGTCCTGTCTCCTAACCTATCAGCTGGGGATATATCTTATGGTGTATCTGTTTATTACTGTTGTGCATGTCTGGTTTTATCTGTTTATCCATTCACAAAATTTAGCCTTCCTTGGAGGGCACCTGGCATCTGGGGCAAGAAACACTGAAGAAGATGGCGTTGGCTGATGTCCTTCAAGAATGCAACTGCAGTCATAACATGTGGGTTGTCCTGCCTCAGGCAGCCCTCGGTCGGCCGGATTCCAAAGTCTGGGTCTGACGTCGGCTGATGTCGCATTTCTCTCCGTCAGAGCGGCTGAAGTACATAAGCATCAGCCGATGCCATTTTCTTCAGTCTTTCTTGCCGCGCGGTGCCCGAAGCAGAAGCTGTTCGCAAGTGCCGGTCGGTCAGCTCCTGTATTCTACGATACCGAAGTCATCAAAGCTAAGTACCCCGTTGGGGACCTTTTCTTGCCTCAGCCGATGTCAGAAATTACTGAAAAAGTTAACAATTGTCTTGTGGTAAACAAATACCTCAAGGATTTCCACTCTTACTGCCTCCCTTGCCTGGGCCCAGACCACGACGTCTTGGCCTGTGTAGCCTGTGCTCGCTTCAATAAGCGCACTCTCAGGCGCCGGGCGGAGTTCGCTGAAGATTATTTCGGCGATAATTTTGCTTACACCATGCCATCGGATCTTCCGACATCAAACTCCCAAAAAGCGAAAAGACTGGGACTGACATCCTCGGCCCGCGTCTACCACAGACTCCACGCCAAAACCTACCGCGAGTGCTCCGGTTCCCTCTGAGACTGTCTCTCCCCCGCTCCGAACCGAAGACACCACATTACCGACTACTCCGATTCCAGACATTACTCCAACGCCAGTTATAGATTTTCCGCCTGATACCGAAAGAGGAAATGCCCGAGACCATTGCTGTAGACAAGGTCACTCCTGCACGTGGAGCTGCCAGGCCCCCTATGGCCATGTCTATTAAGGCCTACACTAGGGCTAAGGCAGCCAGCAAAACAAAGCATATTACTTCTAAATCCTTACCTCAGCCGACTCCGGAGACACAAATTATGTCCATGGCTGCTGATTTGATTTCCATGATTAGAGGTTCACAGGCCCATCCTGAGAGGATCCCAGCCTCCTCCTGATAAAAGGCCCCGGGTTGAACCCTCTGACCCTACACATTCAGATGAAGACTCTGAGGGCTCTGTCCACTCTGATAGCCAGGAAGAGCTCTTCCAGACCTATGAGGACTCGGATGCAGAAGATTCCATCCCCTCTGCCTCCCCTCCTGAGAATATTTCTTTTGGGGAAGTTCTGCACACCATGAGGGAACATTTGAAGTGGCAAGGTCAGGAATATTCTGATTTTAGGAAACTCCTTAGGACTTTCCTTAAGAAGCCTCAGCACAGGCCCTTAGCTATTCCTCCTGTACTTGATGTTCTGGATGATTTGTATTCTGACTCTAGTGCTACCCCTGTTTCTCTTCCTCCTGCTCCAGCCAAGCCAGACAGGTATTACAGGGTCCCAGAAACTCATTCCCATTTATTCAGGGCCCATACTGCTGATTTGGAAACTATTTCACAGGGGCCTAAAGGAGTTTCAGCCTCCACCTCAAAAAATCCTTTGCCCTCCAGGGAAGCTAGGTCATTAGAGAGATGGGGCAAAAAGGTTTACACATCCACTACCTTATCTATGAGAGCTTTAAATTGCCTTTTTCATATGTTACAATATCAGGATTATCTGTTAGAAGATTTACAAAAAACATTAGCCACTCCTGATCCTTTAGACAGGAAGACTTTACAGGAAGCTGTACATAACACTCAGCAAGTAAGCAATCACTTCCTGCAGTGTGGATATGATGCACTGGAAGCTTCATGTAGGGCAGCTATGACAGGGGCAGTCATTCGTAGACATGCTTGGTTAAAAGATCAACCTCTACCAGATCATGTAAAAGCAAAACTTCTGGATGCACCTTTGGAAAAGAACAAGCTTTTGGTGCAAATGCTAAGGATGTGTTAAAGACCATCAAGAAAAAGCAAAATCAGTTCAGGCTGTGAAAGATTTCCTCCAGGTTCAAGCCCCCAGATTCAGTAGGAATTGGCCTTCCAATAACTGGTTCTTTCCTAATCCAGAAAAGTTTCAAAGGGGTAAGAACAGACGTGGCGAGGAAGAGGCCAATACAGAGGCCCTTACAGGGGACGACAATGGCAGCCAGGAAACCAAAGAAGTGACGCAGGGGTTTCACCTGCCCCACAACCACAATCTCAATGACTTTCCTCTACTACCGCCTACCAGGGAACAACTAGAAGCTCCCTTGGAAATTAGCTCTGTTTGCAGAAAACTGGCACAGACTGACAACGGACAAATGGATTTTGGACATTATAGACCGAGGGTACAGGTTTCATTTTCATACCTTACCAAGAAAACAAGGCATGCCAAACCTACCACAAAATCAGAGGGCAGAGGCTATCAAGCAAATCACTCTGCTGACTCGAATTAAAGCAATAGGAAGAGTTCCACAACAAGAACAAGACCAGGGGTTTTACTCAAGACTGTTCCTTGTTCCAAGAAAAGAATCTCAATGGAGACCAATACTGGACTTGTCCGCATTAAACACCTTTCTCATAGTACCAAAGTTCAAAATGCTGACTCTACAGCAACCCCTTCCCATGCTGGGCAAGGGGTCGTGGCTGATTTACTCTGGACCTCAAGGAGGCATACCTGCATGTCCCTATCAGACACAGCTGCAGAAGATACCTCAGATTTCTTGCAGGGCCAGAGCATTATCAATTCTCAGCATTGCCATTTGGCTTCTCTACTGCGCCCAGAGTATTTACAAAATGCCTGGCTTCAGTAATTGCTCATTGCAGGCTCCAGGGTATACAAATTTACCCGTACCTGGACGACTGCCTCATACAAGCGGACGACAAATTGATGTTGACAAAAAACCTGGATTGTCATACGATTACTTCAAGCTCTGGGATACACAGTCAACTTCCAAAAGTCAAGACTGCAGCCATCCCAGCAAATAATCTTCTTAGGAGTCTAACTAGACACAGCCTCTCAGATGGCTTACCTGACAGAAGACAAGCAAGAGAAGTTAACTCATTACTTCAGAGGTTTAGCAAAACTCACCCAGATGACTGCAAGGAGATTCCTACAGGCCCTGGATTACATGGCATCCTGCATTCTCCTGGTTCCATTAGCAAGACTACACATGAGAAAGCTTCAATGGTACCTAAAAAGCATTTGGTCTCAACACAGCAACAACTTGGAGACAATCATACCACTCATTCCATGCCTACAAAAGGAATTCCTATGGTGGGCCTCGGGGAGCCAGGCAAACACAGGTATGTCATTCAAAAAACCACAGATAACACAGACCATGACTACAGACGCCTCAGACCTTGGATGGGGGGCGCACATGGAAGGCAGGTTGTATACAAGGACAATGGTCTCCAAAGGAAACACAACTGCATATAAACCAAAAGGAAATGCTGGCAGTAATGCATGCCATCGAGGCTTTTCAACACCAACTCCAGCAAGGCCATTTAATGATACGGACAGACAACACCACTGTGATGTGGTACATAAACAAGCAGGGGGGCACCCGCTCTTACCCCCTTTGCAGACTGACAATGCAGCTTTGGGAGAAATCACTGAGCCTAAACATCCAGTTACAATCAGTTTGTTCCAGGAAAAGACAATGTGTTGGCGGACAGCCTAAGCAGGAATTTCACAGATCCTCACGAGTGGAGGTTACATCCGAAGGGCTTCAGACAACTCACTTCAACATGGGGCAAGCCAGAAGTGGACCTGTTTGCCTCTCACCTCAACCATCTTCTACCAAAATTATGCACAAGGACATACCATCCAAAAGCTTGGAAAATAGATGCCCTCTCATTCAACTGGAACTCCCTAGCAATCTATGCATTCCCACCTCTGCCACTGATGACCTCAGTATTACTAAAGATCAAAGCAGAGAAGCCCAAGGGAATCATAATAGCTCCGGACTGGCCAAGACAACACTGGTACCCACTACTACGGAGCATATGCCACACCAGGAGGTGGGCCCTCCCCGAGTGGCCTCTACTTTTGACTCAACACAATTTCGAAACACTGCATCCAAATCTTCTGACACTGCAGCTAACAGCCTGGGAGATCCCATAAATAACTTCAGCTTATCTCTCTCCAAGGAAGTTCAGCGGATACTAACAGAGGCTCGAAGACCATCCACCAGAAAGGTTTACTTAGCAAAGTGGAAAAGATTCAGCAATTGGAATACCAGCAAGGGACATGATGCATCATTGTTGAACATCCCACTCATCTTGGAATATTTGGCAGATATGTTAAAGAACGGCCTCTCATATTCTTCCATAAAGATACATGCATCTGCTATTTCAGCTAGATACAACACTGATCCTCCTGTTTTTTCTCACCCCTTACTAAGGCAATTCCTCAGGGGAATAAAGAACATTAAGCCGCCAAGAAAGGCCCCAGTGCCAGCCTGACTTTACCTCCATTTGAGCCAGCAGCTTCAGTTGACTTGCAATTTCTCTCATGGAAGACAGCTTTCCTGTTGGCAATTACCTCAGCAAGAAGGGTTTCGGAGCTACAGGCCCTAATGGCAATACCACCCTTTATCATTTTTCATAGAGACAGGGTTTCATTAAGGACCAACCCTACTTTTATGCCAAAGGTGGTTTCTAGGGTTTCTTTAAATCAAGCCATTCATCTGCCTGCTTTCTTCCCCAATCCTGAGAATAAGGGGGAAAGACTGTTGCATACCTTGGACATTCACAGACAACTTCGATACTACCTGGACAGAACAAAGGCCAGTAGGAAGTCTGAACAACTTTTTGTAGCTTACGCCCCTGCAGTCCAAGGAAAAGCAATTTCAAAACAGACCATTTCTAAATGGATTGGACATTGCATCAGATTCTGTTATTCCTTTCATGGGAAGACTGTTCCAGCTAATGTCAGACCACATTCCACCAGAGCTACAGCCACCTCTACAGCATTCTTAAGAGGGTGCCTACCAAGGACATTCTAGAAGCTGCTACATGGAGCTCCGTGCATACATTCTCCAAACACTACAATCTCCCTCTATACTCCAGATCCAGAGCAGGCTTTGCTTCGGCAGTCCTGCAGGGTTTGATTGCCACACCATCTTTTTCCTAGAGCATTCCTCCTCCCCCAGCTAAGCTATGGTATTCTACCCACATGTTATGACTGCAGTTGCATTCTTGAAGGACATAGTACAGTTTTGTACCTACCATAAATGTAGATGTCCGATAGACATGCAACTGCAGTCGGATTTTCCCTCCCTCCATACCCCTCTATGCCTAGGATCCACTCCTATCCCTGTTACTCTTAGCTGGGGATATCTGTTATGGTGTATGTTTTACTGCTCATTTACTTGTTTGAAATCCTGTTTTTGTCTTCCAATTTGATTACAGCCTTCCTTGGAGGGCACCTGGCATCTGGGGCAAGAAACACTGAAGAAAATGGCGTCGGCTGATGCTTATGTACTCCAGCTGCTCTGACGTCTGAGAGAAATGCGACATCAGCCGACGTCGGACCCAGACTTTGGAATCCGGCCGACCGAGGGCTGCCTGAGGCAGGACAACCCACATGTTATGACTGCAGTTGCATGTCTATCGGACATCTACATTTATGGTAGGTACAAAACTGTACTATGCCTTTATACTCCAGCTGCTCTGACGTTAGGGAGGAGGCGACATCGGCCGACGCCGGACCCAGACTTTGGAATCTGGCCGACTGAAGGGCTGCCTGAGGCAGGACAACCCATATGTCAGGACTGCAGTTGCATATCTATCGGACATCTAAATTTATGGTAGGTACAAAACTGTACTTTACCATCCCCAAACGGTTGTCCAGATCTACCCCCCAAATCAGTGGTCAGAGGCTCAAAAGCAAGTACTCTTAAGATTAAAGGCTTTTCAGACTGTACCAGAAGAGGAAAAGGGGCAGAGTTTCTACTTGAGACTTTTCCTGGTACCAAGAAAAGACAACTCATGGCGTCCTATCCTGGACCTTTTTATCCTAAACACCTTTTTGGTGATTCCAAATTTCAAGATGCTAACTATTCACCAGTTGCTTCCCATGATAGGCAAAGATTCCTGGTTGGCAACACTGGATTTAAAGGAAGCCTATCTGCACATCCCAATCAGGGGATCTTGCAGAAAATGCCTACACGGGCTGCATGCACCATCAGTTCTCTGCACTGCCCTTTGGCTTATCCACTGCACCCAGGGTATTCACAAAGTGTCTCTCATCATTGCATTTTGCAGGCAAAGAAATATTCAAATATACCCATACCTGGACGATTGCCTAATTCAGGCAGAAAGCCAGGGCGTACTTTTGAATCATCTGGCATTTGTGCAAAAGGTGTTATGTCTAGGGTGCACCATAAACGAAAAGAAATAACATCTGGCACCATGTCAACCAATTATATTCCTGGGAGCAAGCTTGAACACTACTTCCCAGATGGTTTTCCTCACTCCAGAGAAAGTAATTCATTTGACAACTTCAAACTAGTGGCCCCAGCAACCCTGCTTACCTGCAGGGCAAATACTGCAAGCCTTGGGGTTCATGGCCTCGTGCATTCTAATTCCATATGCAAGACCTGCATATGAGGAAACTACAGTGGTATCTAAAAAGCCTATGGTGTTAACATTCTCAGGATACAGAAGCAATTTTTCCTGTTATACCTTTCGTACGGTTAGAATTCCTTTGGGCAGAGGCCTGCCACCAAAACAAGGGACTAACATTCACTCTACCCCCTGCCGCCAAAACCCTAACAGACTCATCAGACTATGCATGGGGGGCTCACCTGGTAGGGAAGTGCATTCAGGGCAAATGGAACCAAAGTCAAATGCACCTGCATCAATCAAAAAGAAATGTTAGCTGTACAGAATGCGCTGATAGTCTTCAAGGACCACATTCTTCCAGGACAATTAATGGTAGACAGAACACCACTGTTATGTGGTACATAAACAAGTAGGGGGATACCCATTCTTTACCCCCTCTGCAGACTAGCCATGACTTTGTGGAACACATTTGAGCTACCAAGTGCATCTACAGGCTCCGTTCCTGCCAGGAAAACTAAATTCACTGGCAGATGAACTAAGCAAAAATCTCATGGACCCACAAGAGTGGAAACTGGAACCAAAGACTTTCAACATGTTGATCTCAACAAATGGGGGAGCCCAGATATAGACCTGTTTGCCTCCCCCCAGAACTACCACTTGGACAAATTCTGCTCAAGGACTCCCCACAAGCTTGGAAAGCAGATGCTCTGTCCTTCAGCTGGAAAAATCTATCCTTCTATGCTCTTCATCCTCTGCCTCTCCTCTCCAAAGTACTACTAAAGATCAAAGAGGACAAACCAAGGATGATACTGATTGCACCAAACTGGCTCGCCAACACTGGTTCCCCCTCTTGCGCAGTGTCACAGCTAGCCCCGTGGCACCTGCCTCAGAACCCTATCCTGCTGTCTGCAGAGCCAGATTCTGCACCCCCAGCTTCAAACCCTGAACCTGGCAGCCATTCTAATTACCTAATCTCTGTTACCATCCCTCAGTAAACAAGTGCTGATGCCATTTTGGAGGCAAAGAGGCCTAGTACTAAAAAATCTATTGCTGCAAAATGGAAAAGATTCTGTGCCTGGAACAAAACTCTAGGGATGGCCACAGCAGCGTCCAATTTACCTCAGCTTCTTCAATACTTAACTGAGATGCTTCACAGAGGCCTTTCCTTTTCCATCATCTAAATTCACGCCTCAGCCATTTCAGCTCATTACAGCACAGAACCACCCCTCTTTTCTCACCCACTGCTCACAGTTCCTCAGAGGGGCCACAAACATAAGACCACCCAGGAGACCACCAACCCCAGCCTGAGACCTTAACTTTTTATACTGGAAAAACTCACTGCTGCCATTTGAGCCATCTGCAACTGCAGTTAAAATTATTTTCTTGGAAAACCGCTTTCCTTTTAGCAGTCACTTCAGCAAGAAGGATATACAATAGGAGGAGGAAGCTACTACATGATAGAGCAAAATCCCAAAAAGGGAAGGTATCTCTGATCAGTATTAGCAAAAAACTACGGGCACTCATAAAATCGTTCGAGAGAGAAATTGCACAGGACACTAAGGATAATCACAAGGCTTTCTTTAGTTATGTTAGGAACCTGGGTGGGAATTCCCAGATATGCTCAGAATTAGTCCAAAATGAAAAAAATACACCAAACCCACAGACATTGCCAACATCCTAGCTGACTGGTTCAGTGCAAACCCCCCCCCCCACACACACACACACACACACACACACCCCAAAAGGGCAAATATCTATTCCAGCAGAGTGCTGCCCCCCTGACATCTCAGATGCTCGGGTAACAGCCACCCTCTCCAAAGCAAAAAACACAGCATCAATGGGACCAGATGGTGTCCCGGGCTGTGTCCTACATGAACTCTAATAAGAGCTAAACCCAAACATAAAACTACTGTTCAATCTCAGCATTACTACAGGATATGTACACAGAGTGGCGTACAGCAACAGTGGTCCCTCTTCACAAAGGTGGTGCCTCAGCGGATCCTAGAAACTATCGCCCCATAAGCCTGACTAGCTTGGTCTGCAAAGCTATGGAAAGGATCATCATGGACCTCATAAATAAAGATATTGGGGACCTACAGACACTGGATCCTACCCAGTTCGGCTTTGTGAAGGGCAGGTTCTGCTTTTTAAACCTGGTCGATTTCTTTGAAACAGTCACCAAGGCCATTGACGAGGGGAAGGTGGTCCAC
Organism: Protopterus annectens; assembly: GCF_019279795.1. Lineage (NCBI taxonomy): Eukaryota > Metazoa > Chordata > Ceratodontiformes > Protopteridae > Protopterus > Protopterus annectens. The sequence continues at coordinate 139,212,724 of NC_056739.1, forward strand.
ACAGCCTACCTGGACCTCACAAAAGCCTCCGATACAATACCCCACTCGGGCATTATAGATAAGCTCACCAGCTTAAATATAAACCCCTATGTCACTAGATGGGTTGCAAACTGGCTCAAGGACAGCACCCACATGGTTAGAATTGCTGGAGCCATGTCAGACTCCAAACCAGTTACAAGTGGCGTCCCACAAGGCTCAGTCCTGGGACCTCTCGTTCGGTATATATTTCTCGGAAGTACAGGCCAACACGGAAGGTCTGTGGCTGACCAAGTTCGCAGATGACTGCAAACTGGGCGCCATAATTGACTCTCCAGCTGACACAACCATCCTCTAAAAGGGCCTCGTAGAAACAGACAACTGGTGCCAGAGCCTTGGCCTCAAGCTAAACGCCAAAAAGTGTATAGTCATCCCCTTTGACAAAAACAAAGTGCCCACAAATTACCACATAGGTGGTAATCCATGAAGTACAGAAGAAGTAATTAGGGACCCAAGTTGATAGCAATCGCTCATTTGACAACCACGTGGCCAAAGTGGTTAGAAAAACATTTTTATATAGCCCACCTAATCATGAAGGGATTCACATCGAGATCAGGGGAGGTCATCGTGCCTCTTTACTCATCCCTCATCAGGCCCATAATTGAGTACAAATCCCCCTTTTGGGATGTACCTTACCAGACACCTGCAGCAACTGGAAAGACCCCAAAAGTACCTCACCAAGAGGATCAAAGGGCTCAAACAGATGCCATATGCTGCCAGGTTAAAGAAACTACAGCTCTACTCAGTGGCATAGCGCCTGCTTAGAGGCGATCTGTGCCTGACATATAAAGCCATGTCCAACCCGGAATTAATGAACATGCTGCACCTCAGAAAATCCAAATCCAATCGAGCTACGCGCTCGAGACTTGAACCTCAGCACTGAAATAAATAGGACATGCTGGAGGGACAAATTCATAACCCAGAGGCTCCCTTCACTCTGGAATAAAATTCCAGTCCAAGTTAGGCAGAGTCCCTCATTGACTCTCTTCAAGAGGAATCTTGAGTGGATGGGAGATGGTAGGTTTACCCTGGGTATCACTTCTGTGTCACTGTTAGACAGAGGCACAGTATACTAACCTCGAAAAAGGGCATAGCAAAATTAATTTAAAATGGGTGGCGAAAGCCAAACACTCTGGCTAGGCTTATAAATGCCCTAGGGCAGATCCGTAGTATGAACCTATGAATTACAGGCCCTTATGGCAGTGGAGCCCTTAATCTTTCATGGGGACAGGGTGTCCCTCAGGACCAGTCCCTCTTACATGCCCAAGGTGGTATCCAGTGTGGCTCTTAATCAGTCCATTCATTTGCCAACCTTCTTATTTAATACACAGAACAAAGGGGAATGGATACTGCACTCCTTAGATGTGCACAGACACCTTAGATTTTACTTGGACAGGACTAAACATCAAAGAAAATCTGAACTGCTAGTGGCATTTGCTACAGGGGCAGAGGGGAAGGCTATTTCAAAGGAAACCATTTCTAAATGGATAGGCCATTGCATTCATTTCTGCTATAAGCACCATGGAAAACCTATCCCACAGGGGATTAGACCCCATTCAACCATTGCTTTATCTACCTCTACAGCCTTTCTCAGAGGTGTCCCTACCACAGACATCCTAGAAGCAGCTACCTGGAGTTCTGTAATACTTTCACCAAGTATTACCATTTT